>NC_045441.1:96050732-96350732 GCF_002776525.5 Piliocolobus tephrosceles
TTTTTTTTTTTTTTGAGACGGAGTCTCGCTCTGTCGCCCGGGCTGGAGTGCAGTGGCCAGATCTCAGCTCACTGCAAGCTCCGCCTCCTGGGTTTACGCCATTCTCCTGCCTCAGCCTCCCGAGTAGCTGGGACTACAGGCGCCCGCCACCTCGCCCGGCTAGCTTTTTGTATTTTTTAGTAGAGACGGGGTTTCACCGTGTTAGCCAGGATGGTCTCGATCTCCTGACCTTGTCATCCGCCCGTCCGCATCCGCCTCCCAAAGTGCTGGGATTACAGGCTTGAGCCACCGCGCCCGGCCGCAAATATTGACTATTTATTGCACAACAAGGCAATGCATGATAGGTTATTTTCCGGGTATTTAAGTTAGAATTTACAAAACAACGTTTGCTTTTTATTAAGTAGAATAATATAACATGTTACCCCAAGGTGGGAGAATCGCTTGAGCCCAGAAGTTTGAGACCAGCCTGGCAACAAAGCGAGACTCCGTCTGTTAAAAAACAAATTAGGAAATAGCTTGTTTTGCTTCTAAAAAGTGGGATACAAGAGAGCGCCGCAGCCAGAGTGCCGGGATTCAAGAGGGTGAAAATGATTTCAAATACACACTTCCCTCTGGCTTTGTATCTTAGCAAGGATTATAGTTGGTTCATTAAGAGCATCTGTTTTTTGCTTTGTGCATTTCTGCGCGTGCACACTGTAGTGACACATGTGATGGACAAGGTCTTTGGTCTTAAAGCTGAAATGCACGTCTGCAGACACCACAGGCTTCTGACAAGGAGACCCCACCTCCAGAACCCAGGCCAGGCCTCCTTCAACCGGGAGGAAGGGCTGGAGATTCCCTCCCTACTCCACACGAGGGCGATCTCTTCAAGGGCACCAGACCACTGTCCACGTCCCTAGCTGAGGAAACCAAATTTGCTTTTCTCCACGCTTTTGAATATCTCTAAACAAATCTTAACAGGATAAATTACTAAAGAGGAGTTGGGCTCCTGGGACGTGCATTTCTGGTGTCCTTCATTTGCCACTTGGCCTTTGCCATCCTATGAAATTATTTTGCCACATACATGTCTGTAGCCTAGTACTTCTTACACTATAATGTGCATAGGAATCACCTGCGGATCCCGTTAAAAATGCCGATTCTGATTCAGTAGGTCTGCGGTAGGGGCTGAGATACGCATTTCTAACAGGCCCCTGGGTGATCCTGATAGGCTGCTGGAGGACCAAACTTTGAGTAGCAACACTGGAGACAGTTGGATGATAAACTGCCTTTGCTGGTAACACCAGGTACCTAATACACTAACACAATAACAGCAATGTTGTTAATACCTGTTCAGTGTTTACATATAGTAGGCACTGTTCTGAGCACTTTACATGTATTTTCTTGTATAGATACTGCTATTATTTCTAATTTAGAGATGACTTTACTTTTAATATGAGTGTTCCCCACCCTCTACCCGCTTCCCATCCTTGCTGGCTTAATTTCATTTCTTTGGTATTAGAATATTAGAGAGAGCATTAGGAAGAATAGCTAGTGGATGCTGGGCTTAATACCTAGGTGATGGGTTGATCTGTGCAGCAAACCACCATGATACACGTTTACCTGTGTAATAAATCTCCACATGTACTCCAGAACTTAAAAGCTGATAAAAGAAAAAAAAAATTAAAAGATCTGAAAACGTATACTCAGAGAATTGTCTTCCCTCTTTTGTTCCATCCATTCTACCCAATCCTGTGAGTAAACAACGTCATTACTTCTCATCTATTCTTCCTGTGTTTTTGTAAAGCCACACAGATACTTGTTACGTGTTCTTGCCTGCCTTCCTGCCTGCCTGCCTGCCTACCTTCCTTCTTTTCCTTCCTTCCATCCTTTTCTTTTTTTTTTTATTATACTTAAGTTCTGGGATACATGTACAGAATGTGCAGGTTTGTTACGTAGGTATACACGTGCCATGGTGGTTTGCTGCACCCATAAACCCGTCATCTACATTAGGCGTTTCTCCTAATGTTATCCCTCCCCTAGCACCCACACTCCTCACAGGCCCTGGTGTGTAATGTGCCCCTCCCCGTGTCCATGTGTTTTCATTGTTCAACTCCCACCTATGAGTGAGAACATGTGGTGTTTGATTTTTCTGTTCCTGTGTTAGTTTGCTGAGAATGATGGTTTCCAGCTTCCTCCATGTCCCTGCAAAGGACATGAAATCATCCTTTTTTGTGGCTGTATAGTATTCCATGGTATATATGTGCCCCATTTTCTTTATCCAGTCTATCACTGATGGGCATTTGGGTTGGTTCCAAGTCTTTGCTATTGGGAGTAGTGCCACAATAAACATACGTGTGCATACGTCTTTAGAATAGAATGATTTATAATCCTTTGGGTGTATACCCAATAATGGGATTGCTGGGTCAAATGGTATTTCTTGTTCTAGATCCTTGAGGAATCGCCACACTGTCTTCCACAATGGTTGAACTAATTTACGCTCCCACCAGCAGTGTGAAAGTGTTCCTGTTTCTCCACATCTCCAGCATCTGTTGTTTCCTGACTTTTTAATGACCATCATTCTAACTGGTGTGAGATGGTATCTCATTGTGGTTTTGATTTGCATTTCTCTAATGACCAGTGATGATGAACTTTTTTCCATATGTTTGTTGGCTGTATAAATGTCTTCTTTTGAAAAGTGTCTGTTCATATCCTTTGCCCACTTTTTGATGGGGTTGTTCGTTTTCTTGTAAATTTAAGTTCTTTGTAGATTTTGTATATTAACCCTTGTCAGATGGATAGATTGCAGAAATTTTCTCCCACTTTGTAGGTTGCCTGTTCACTGTGATGATTGTTTCTTTTGCTGTGCAGAAGCTCTTTAATTAGATCTCATTTGTCAATTTTGGCTTTTTTTTTTTTTTTTTTTAAATTATACTTTAAGTTCTGGGGTACATGTGCACAACGTGCAGGTTTGTTACCTAGGTATACATGTGCCATGTTGGTTTGCTGCACCCATCAATTTGTTGTTTACATTAGGTATTTCTTGTAATGCTATCTCTCCCCCAGTCCCCCCCCTCCCCCACAGACCCTGGTGTGCAATGGTTTCCCCACTGTGTCCATGTGTTCTCATTGTTCAGCTCCTACTTATGAGTGAAAACATGCAGTGTTTGGTTTTCTGTCCTTGTGATAGTTTGCTGAGAATGATGGTTTCCAGCTTCCTCCATGTCCCTGCAAAGGACATGAAGTCATCCTTTTTTATAGCTGCATAGTATTCCATGATGTATGTGCCACTTTTTGTTTAGCGAGTCTATTATTGATGGACATTTGGGTTGGTTCCAAGACTTTGCTATTGTGAATAGTGCCACAGTAAACATACCTATGCATGTGTCTTTATAGTAGCGTGATTTATAATCCTTTGGGTATATACCCAGTAAGGGGATTGCTGGGTCAAATGGTATTTCTAGTTCTAGATCCTTGAGGAATCACCACACTGTCTTCCACAATGGTTGAACTAGTTTACAGTTCCACCAACAGTGTAAAAGTGTTCCTGTTTCTCCACATCCTCTCCAGCGTCTGTTGTTTCCCTACTTTTTAATGATTGCCGTTCTAACTGGCTTGAGATGGTATCTCATTGTGATTTTGATTTGCATTTCTGTAATGACCAGTGATGAGTACTTTTTCATATGTCTGTTGGCTGCATAAATGTCTTCTTTTGAAAAGTGTCTGTTCATATCCTTTGCCCACTTTTTGATGTTTTTTTTTTTTCCTTGTAAATATAAGTTCTTTGTAGATTCTGGATATTAGCCCTTTGTCAGATAAATAGGTTGTAAAAATTTTCTCCCATTCTGTAGGTTGCCTGTTCACTCCACTGATAGTTTTTTTTTTTTTTTGCTGTGCAGAAGCTCTTTAGTTAGATCCCATTGGTCTATTTTGGCTTTTGTTGTCATTGCTTTTGGTGTTTTAGTCATGAAGTCTTTACTGATGCCTATGTCTTGAATGGTATTACCTAGGTTTTCTCCTAGGGTTTTTATGGTTTTAGGTATAAGATTTAAGTTTTTAATCTCTCTTCGGTTAATTTTTGTATGAGGTGTGAGGGAAGGATCCAGTTTCAGCTTTCTACATATGGCTGGCCAGTTTTCCCAGTACCATTTATTAAATAGGGAATTCTTTCCCAATTGCTTGTTTTTGTCAGATTTGTCAAAGATCGGATGGTTGTAGATGTGTGATGTTATTTCTGAGGCCTCTGTTCTGTTCCGCTGGTCTATATGTCTGTTTTGGTACCAGTACCATGCTGTTTTTGTTACTTTAACCTTGTAGTATAGTTTGAAGTCAGGTAGCATGATGCCTGCAGCTTTGTTCTTTTTGCTTAGGATTGTCTTGGCTATGTGGGCTCTTTTTTGGTTCCATATGAAATTTAAAGTAGTTTTTTCTAATTCTGTGAAGAAAGTCAATGGTAGCTTGATGGGGATAGCATTGAATCTATAAATCACTTTGGGCAGTATGGCCATTTTCTATTGTTTGCAGTAGTTTCAGAAGGAATGGTATCAGCTCCTCTTCGTACCTCTGGTAGAATTCGCCTGTGAATTCGTCTGGTCCTGGACTGTTTTTGGTTGGTAGGTTATTACTGCCTCAATTTCAGAAACTGTTGTTCGCCTATTCAGAGATTCACCTTCTTCTTGGTGTAGTCTTGGTAGGGTGTATATGTCCAGGAATTTATCCATTTTTACTAGATTTTCGAATTTATTTGCATAGAGGTGTTTATAGTATTCTCTGATGGTAGTTTATATTTGTGTGGGAATCAATGGTTATATCCCCTTTATCATTTTTTATTGTGTCTATTTGATTCTTCTCTCTTTTCTTTATTAGGCTTGCTAGTGGTCTATTTTGTTGATCTTTTTAAAAAACCAGCTCCTGGATTCATTGATTTTTTTTTTTTTTTTGAAGGGTTTTTGTGTCTTTATCTCCTTCAGTTCTGCTCTGATCTTTGTAATTTCTTGTCTTCTAGCTTTTGAATTTGTTTGCTCTTGCTTCTCTAGTTATTTTAATTGTGATGTTAGGGTGCCGATTTTACATCTTTCCTGCTTTCTCCTGTGGGCATTTAGTGCTATAAATTTCCCTCTACACACTGCTTTAATGTGTCCCAGAGATTCTGGTACGTTGTGTCTTTGTTCTCATTGGTTTCAAAGAACTTACTTAGTTGTGTCTTAATTTTGTTATTTAGCCAGTAGTCATTCAGGAGCAGGTTTTTCAGTTTCCATGTAGTTGTGTGGTTTTGAGTGAGTTTCTTTTTTTTTTTTTTTGAGACAGAGTCTCTGCTCCCCAGGTTCACACCATTCTCCTGCCTCAGCCTTCCGAGTAGCTGGGACTACAGGTGCCCACCACCATGCCCAGCTAATTTTTTCGTATTTTTAGTAGAGACGGAGTTTCACAGTGTTCGCCAGGATGGTCTCGATCTCCTGACCTCATGATCCGCCGCCTCGAACTCCCAGAGTGTTGGGATTACAGGCGTGAGCCACCGTGCCCGGTCCTTGAGTGAGTTTCTTAATCCTGTGTTCTAATATGAGTGCACTGTGGTCTGAGAGACAGTTTGTAATGATTTCTGTTTTTTTTTACATTTGCTGAGGAGTGTTTTACTTCCAATTATGTGGTCAGTTTTAGAATATGTGTGATGTGGTGCTGAGAAGAATGTATATTCTGTTGATTTGGGGTAGAGAATTTTATAGATGTCTATTAGGTCTGCTTGGTCCAGAGCTGAGTTCAAGTCCTTGCTATCCTTGATAACTTTCTGTCTTGTTGATCTGTCTAATATTGATAGTGGGGTGTTAAAGTCTCCCATTGTTGTTGTGTGTAGTCTAAGTCTCTTTCTAGGTTCTCTAAGAACTTGGTGGGTGCTCCTGTATTGGGTACATATATATTTAGGATAGTTAGCTTTTCTTGTTGAATTGATCCCTTTACCATTATATAATGGCCTTCTTTGTCTCTTTGGATCTTTGCTGGTTTAAAGTCTGTTTTATCAGAGACTAGGATTGCAACCCTGCTTTTTTTTTTTTTTTGCTTTCCATTTGCTTGGTAGATCTTCCTCCATCCCTTTATTTTGAGCCTATGTGTGTCTTTGTACGTGAGATGTGTCTCCTGAATATAGCACACTGATGGATCTTGACTCTTTATCCAATTTGCTAGTCTGTGTCTTTTAATTGGAGCATTTAGCCCCTTTACATTTAGGTTAATATTGTTCTGTGTGAATTTGATCCTGTCGTTATGATGCTAGCTGGTTGTTTTGCCCATCAGTTTATGCAGTTTCTTCATAGTGTCAGTGGTCTTTACAATTTGGCATGTTTTTGCAGTGGGTGGTACTGGTTGTTCCTTTCCATGTTTAGTGCTTTGTTCAGGAGCTCTTGTAAGGCAGGCCTGGTGGTGACAAAATCTCTCAGCATTTGCTTGTCTGTAAAGGATTTTATTTCTCCTTCATTTATGAAGTGATAAGAAATTTGCTGCGTTTGAAATTCTGGGTTGAAAATTTTTTAACAATGTTGAATATTGGCGCACACTCTCTTTGGGCTCGTAGGGTTTCTGCAGAGAGATCTGCTATTAGTCTGATGGGCTTCCCTTTGTGGGTAACCCGACATTTCTCCCTGGCTGCCCTTAACATTTTCTCCTTCATTTCAACCTTGGTGAATCTGACAATTATGTGTCTTGGGGTTGCTCTTCTCGAGGAATATCTTTGTGGTATTCTCTGTATTTCCTGAATTTGAATGTTGGCCTGTCTTGCTAGGTTGGGGAAGTTCTCCTGGATAATACCCTGCAGAGTGTTTTCTAACTTGGTTCCGTTCTTCGAGTCACTTTCAGGTACACCATTCAAACATAGATTTGGTCTTTTCAGTTAGTCCCATGTTTCGTGGAGGCTTTGTTTCTTTTCACTCTTTTTTCTCTAATCTTGTCTTCTCGCTTTATTTCATTGACTTGAACTTTAATCACTGATATCCTTTCTTCCGCTTGATCCATTTGGCTACTGAAGCTTGTGTATGCTTCATGAAGTTCTCATGCTGTGTTTTTCAGCTCTATCAGGTTATTTATTTTCTTCTCTACACTGGTTATTCTAGTTAGCTATTCCTCTCACCTTTTCTCAAGGTTTTTAGCTTCCTTGTGATGGGTTAGAACATGCTTCTTTAGCTTGGAGGAGTTTGTTCTTACCTACCTTTTGAAACCTACTTCTGTCAATTCATCAAACTCATTCTCCATCCAGTTTTGTTCCCTTGCTGGTGAGGAGTTGTGATCCTTTGGAGGAGAAGAGGTGCTCTGGTTTTTAGAATTTTCAGCCTTTCTGCCCTGACTTCTCCCCATCTTTGTGATTTTATCTACCTTAGGTCTTTGATGTTGGTGACCTTCAGATGAGGTTTTGGTGTGGATGTCCTTTTTGTTGATGTTGATGCTATTCCTTTCTGTCTGTTAGTTTTCCTTCTAACAGTTCCCTCAGCTGCAGGTCTGTTGGAATTTGCTGGAGGTCTACTGCAGACCGTGTTTGCCTGGGTATCACCAGCGGAGTCTATGGAGTAGCAAATATTGCTGGCTGATCCTTCCTCTGAAAGCTTTGTCCCAGAGAGGCACCCACCAGATGGCAGCCAGAGTTCTCCTGTATGAGGTGTGTGTAGGCCCCTACTGGGAGATGACTCCCAGTTAGGCTGCATGGGGTCAGGAGCCCACTTGAGGAGGCAGTCTGTCCGTTATCAGAGCTCGAACACGGTGCTGGGAGATCTGCTGCTCTCTTTAGAGCTGTCAGGCAGGGATGTTTAAGTCTGCTGAAGCTGTGCTAGCAGCTGCCCCTTTCCCCAGGTGCTCTGTCCCAGGGAGATGAAGGTTTTAACTATAAGTCCCTGGTTGGGGCTGCTGCCTTTTGTTTAGATATGCCCTGCCCACAGAGGTGGAATCTAGAGAGGCAGTCAGCCTTGCTGAGCTGTGGTGAGCTTTGCCCAGTTTGAGCTTCCTGGCAGCTTTGTTTATACTGTGGGCATAAAACCACCTACTCAAGCTTCAGCAGTGGCGGATGCCCTTCCCCCCACCAAGCTCCAGCATCCTAGGTCGATCTCAGACTGCTGTGCTAGCAGCGAGAATTTCAAACCAAAGGATCTTAGCTTGTTGGGTTCTGTGGGTGTGGGACCCCCTGAGCTAGGCACCAGAGAGAATCTTCTGGTCTGCCGGTTGCGAAGACCATGGAAAAATGGCAGTATTTGGGCAGGAGTGTAGCATTTTTCCCTCTCTCACAGCTTCCTTTGGCTAGGAAAGGGAAATCCCTGACCCCTCATGTCTCCTGGGTAAGGTGATGCCCCTGCCTTGCTTCTGTTCTCCCTCCGTGGGCTGCACCCACTGTCTAACCAGTCTCAATGCGATGAACCAGGTACCTCAGTTGGAAATGCAGAAGTCACCTGTCCTCTGCGTAGATCTTGCTGGGAGCTGCAGACTGGAGCTGTTCCTATTTGGCCATCTTGGAAGTCCCCTCAATTTTGGCTTTTGTTGCCATTGCTTTTGGTGTTTCAGTCATGAAGTCTTTGCCCATGCCAATGTCATGAATGATATTGCCTAGGTTTTCTTCTAGGGTTTTTATGGTTTTAGGTTTTATGTTTAAGTCTTTAATCCATCTTGAGTTAATTTTTGTATATGGCCTAAGGAAGGGGTCCAGTTTCAGTTTTCTGCATATGTCTAGCCAGTTTTCCCAACACCATTTGTTAAATAGGGAATCCTTTCCACATTGCTTGTTTTTGTCAGGTTTGTCAAAGATCAGATGGTTGTAGATTGTGGTGTTATGTCTGAGGCCTCATATGTTGTGTTCCATTGGTCTATATATTTGTTTTGGTACCAGTACCATGCTGTTTTGGTTAATGTAGCCTTAGTATAGTTTGAAGTCAAGTGGCATGATGCCTGCAGTTTTTTTTCTTTTGGCTTAGGATTGTCTTGGCTCTATGGTCTCTTTTTTGGTTCCATATGAAATTTAAAGTAGTTTTTTCTAATTCTGTGAAGAAAGTTAATGGTAGCTTGATGGGGATAGCATTGAATCTGTAAATTACTTTGGGCAGTTTGGCCATTTTCATGATATTGATTCTTCCTATCCATGAGCATGGAATGTTTTTCCATTTGTTTGTGGTCCTCTCTTATTTCGTTGAGCAGTGGTTTGTAGTTCTCCTTGAAAATGTCCTTCATATCCCTTGTAAGTTGGATTCCTAGGTATTTTATTCTCTTTGTAACAATTGTGAATGGGAGTTTGCTCATGATTTGGCTCTCTATTATTGGTATATAGGAATACTTGTGATTTTTGCACATTGATTTTGTATCCTGAGACTTTGCTGAAGTTGCTTATCAGCTTAAGGAGGCTTTGGGCTGAGAAGATGGGGTTTTCTAAATAGACAACCATATCATCTGCAAACAGGGACAATTTGACTTCCTCTTTTCCTAATTGAATACCCTTTATTTCTTTCTCCTGCCTGATTGCCCTGGCCAGAACTTCCAATACTATGCTGAATAGGAGTGGTGAGAGAGGGCATCCTTGTCTTGTGCTGGTTTTCAAAGGGAATGCTTCCAGCTTTTGACTATTCAGGATGATATTGGCTATGGGTTCGTCATAAATAGCTCTGATTATTTGGAGATATGTTCCATCAATACCTAGTTTATTGAGTGTTTTTGGCATGAAGAGCTGTTGAATTTTATTGAAAGTCTTTTCTGCATTTGAGATAATTATGTTGTTTTTGTCATTGGTTCTGTTTATGTGATAGATTATATTTATTGATTTGTGTATGTCAAACCTGCTTTGCATCTCAGGGATGAAGCCGACTTGATCGTGGTGGATAAACTTTTTGATATGTTGCTGGATTCGGTCTGCCGGTATTTTATTGAGGATTTTTGCCTTGATGTTCATCAGGGATATTGGCCTGAACTTTTCTTTTTTTGGTTGTGTCTCTGCCAGGTTTTGATATCAGGATGATGTTGGCCTCATAAAATAAGTTGGGAGGATTCCCTCTTTTATGTTGTTTGGAATAGTTTCAGTAGGAATGGTACCAGCTCCTCTTTGTACCTCTGGTAGAATTCGGCTGTGAATCCATCTGGTCCTGGACTTTTTTTGGTTGGTAGGCTATTACTGCCTCAATTTCAGAACTTTTTATTGGTCTATTCAGGGATTTGACTTCTTCCTGGTTTTGTCTTGGGAGGGTGTATGTGTCCAGGAATTTTTCCATTTCTTTTAGATTTTCTAGTTTATTTGCATAGAGGTTTTTATAGTATTCTCTGATGGTAGTTTGTATTTCTTTGGGAATCAGTGGTGATATCCCCTTTATCATTTCTTATTGTGTCTATTTGATTCTTCTCTCTTTTCTTCTTTATTAGTCTGGCTAGTAGTCTATTTTGTTGATCTTTTCAAAAAACCAATTCCTGGATTCATTAATTTTTTTAAAGAGTTATTTTTTGGTGTCTGTATCTCCTTCAGTTCTGTTCTGATCGTAGTTATTTCTTGCCTTCTGCTAGCTTTTGAATTCAGTTGCTCTTGCTTCCCTAGTTCTTTTAATTGTGATGTTAGGGTGTCAATTTTATATCTTTCCTGCTTTCTGTTGTGGGCATTTAGTGCTATAAGTTTCCTGCGAAACACTGCTTTAGCTGTGTCCCAGAGATTCTGGTACGTTGTGTCTTTGTTCTCATTGGTTTCAAAGAACTTATTTATTCGTGCCTCAATTTCATTATTTACCACTAGTCATTCAGGAGCAGGTTTTTCAGTTTGCATGTGGTTGTGCAGTTTTGAGTGAGTTTCTTAATCCTGGTTTCTAATTTGTGTGCTCTGTGGTCGAGAGACTGTTTGTAATAATTTCCATTCTTTTGCGTTTGCTGGGGAGTGTTTTACTTCCAATTTTGTGGCCAGTTTTAGAAGATGTGTGATGTGGTGCTAAGAAGAATGTATATTCTTTTGATTTGGGGCGGAGAGTTCTGTAGATGTCTATTACGTCGGCTTGGTCCAGAGCTGAGTTCAAGTCCTGGTTATCCTTGTTAATTTTCTGTCTCATTGATATGTCTAATATTGACAGTGGGATGTTAAAGTCTCCCACTATTATTGTGTGGGAGCCTAAGTCTCTTTCTAGGTCTCTAAGAACTTGCTTTATGAATCTGGGTGCTCCTGTATTGGGTGCATATATATTTAGGATAGCTAAGTCTCTTATTAAATTGATCCCTTTGCCATTATATAATGGCCTTCTTTGTCTCTTTTGATCTTTGTTGGTTTAAAGTCTGTTTTATCAGAGCCTAGTATTTCAACCCATTTTTTTTTTTTTTTTTTTGCTTTCCATTTGCTTGGTAAATATTCCTCCATCCCTTTATTTTGAGCCTGTGTGTGTCTTTGCTGGTAAGATGGGTCTTCTGAATACAGCACATCAAAGGGTCTTGACTCTTAATCCAATTTGCCAGTCTGTCTTTTAATTGGGGCATTTAGCCAATTTACATTTAAGGTTAATATTGTTACCTGTGAATTTGCTCCTGTCATTATGATGCTAGCTGGTTATTTTGCCTGTTAGTTGATGCAGTTTCTTCATAGTGTCATGGTCTTTACAGTTTGGTATGTTTTTGCAGTGGCTGGTACCACTTTTTCCTTTCCATGTTTAGTGCTTCGTTCAGGAGCTCTTGTAAGGCAGGCCTGGTAGTGATAAACTCTCTCAGCATTTGCTTGTCTGTAAAGAATTTTATTTCTCCTTCATATGAAGCTTAATTTGGCTGGAAATGAAATTCTGGGTTGAAAATTCTTTAAGAATGTTGAACATTGGACCCCACTCTCTTCTGGCTTATAGGGATTCTGAAGACAGATCCACTGTTAGTCTGATGGGCTTCCCTTTGTGGAAAACCCGACCTTTCTCTCTGGTTACCCTTAACATTTTTTCCTTCATTTCAACCTTGGTGAATGTGACAATTATATATGTTGGGGTTGTTCTTCTTGAGGAGTATCTTTGTGGTGGTCTCTGTATTTCCTGAATTTGAATGTTGGCCTGTCTTGCTAGGGTGGGGAAGTTTTCCTGTGTAATATCCTGAAGAATGTTTTCCAGTTTGGTTCTTTTCTCGCCCTCACTTTCAAGTACACTAATCAAATGTAGGTTTGGTCTTTTTATATATTTCTATATTTTTTTGGAGGCTTTGTTCATTCCTTTTCTTTCTTTTTTCTCTAATCTTGTCTTCACACTTTATTTCATTAAGCTGATCTTCAACCTCTGATATCCTTTCCTCCGCTTGATCTATTTGGCTATTGATACTTGTGTATCCTTCACAAAGTTCTCGTGCTGCATTTTTCAGCTCTATCAGGTGATTTATGTTTGTCTCTAAATGGGTTATTCTAGTTAGCAATCCCTCTAACCTTTTTTAAGGTTCTTAGCTTCCTTGCAGTAGGTTAGAACATGTTCCTTTAGCTTGGGAGGAGTTTGTTATTACTCACCTTCTGAAGCCTACTTCTGTCAATTCGTCAAACTCATTCTCCGTCCACTTTTGTTCCCTTGCTGGTGAGAAGTTGTGATCCTTTGGAAGAGAAGAGGCATTCTGGCTTTTGGAATTTTCAGCCTTTTTGGGTTGTTTTTTTCCTCATCTCCGTGGATTTATCTACCTTTGGTCTTTGATGTTGGTGACCTTTGGATGGAGTCTGTGAGTGGACATCTTTTTTTGTTGATGCTGATGTTATTGCTTTCTGTTTGTTAGTTTTTCTTCTAACAGGTCCCTCAGCTGCAGGTCTGTTGGAGTTTCCTGGAGGCCGACTCCAGACCATGTTTGCCTGGGTATTACCAGCGGAGGCTTCAGAACAGCAAAGATTGCTGCCTGTTGCTTCCTCTGGAAGCTTCGTCCCAGAGGGTCACCTGCCAGAGGCCAACTGGAGCTCTCCTTTATGAGGTGTCTGTTGACCCCTGCTGGGAAGTGTCTCCCTGTCAGGAGGCATGGGTCAGGGACCCACTTGAGGCAGTCTGTCCCTTAGCAGAGCTCGAGTGCTGTGTTGGGAGATTAACTGCTCTCTTCAGAGCTGGCAGGCAGGGATGTTTAAGTATTCTGAAGATGTGCCCACAGCTGTCCCTTCCCCCAAGTGCTCTGTCCCTGGGAGATGGGGGTTTTATCTATAAGCTCCTGACTGGGGCTGCTGCCTTTTTTTCAGAGATGCCCTGCCCAGATAGGAGGAATCTCGAGAGGCAGTCTGGCTACAGCGGCTTTGCTGAGCTTTGGTGGTCTTTGCTCAGTTCGAAGTTCCTGTTGGCTTTGTTTACACTGTCAGGGGAAAACCATCTACTGAAGCCTCAGTAATGGTGGAACGCTCCTTCTCCCACCAACCTCGAGTGTCCCAGTTTGACCTCAGACTGCTGTGCTGGCAGTGAGAATTTCAAGCCAGTGGATCTTAGCTTGCTGGGCTCCGTGGGGGTGGAATCCGCTGAGCTAGACCACTTGGCTCCCTGGCTTCAGCCCCCTTTCCAGGGGAGTGAATGGTTCTGTCTCACTGGCGTTCCAGGTGCCACTGGGGTATGAAAAAAAACTGCAGCTAGCTTGGTGTCTGCCTAAATGGCCACCCAGTTTTGTGCTTGAAACCCAGGGCCCTGGTGGCGTAGGCACCTGAGGGAATCTCTTAGTCTGTGGGTTAAGAAGACTATGGGAAAAGTGTAGTATCTGGGCCGGAGTGCACCCTTCCTCAAGGCACAGTCCCTCACGGCTTCCCTTGGCTAGGAGCAGGAGTTCCCTGACCCCTTGCCCTTCCAGGGTGAGGCAACACCCCACCCTGCTTTGGCTTACCCTCCGTGGGCTACACCCACTATTTAACCAGTCCCAATGAGATGAGCCGGGTGCCTCAGTTGGAAATGCGGAAATCACCTGCCTTTTGCGTTGATATCGCTGGGAGCTACAGACCGGAGCTGTTCCTATGTGGCCATCTTGTCAGCCACCTCCTTCCTTTTCTTTTTTTGAGACAGAAGTCTCTCTTTGTCACCCAGATTGGAGTGCAGTGGCACAATTATGGCTCACTGCAGCCTTTAATTCCTGGGCTCAAGCGATCCTCCCTCCTCAGCCTCCTAAAGTGCTGGGATTACAAGTGTGAGCCACTGCGCCTGGCCTCCCCTTCTTTCTTACACAAAAGGTGGCATTCTTCATATATTATTTTTACACTTAGTTCTTTCCACTTACCAGTATCTATGGAATCACTCCACATTACATCACAGAGATCGTCCTCTTTTTTTTTTTTTTTAAATAGCTACACAGTAGTACGTTGCATGTATGTACCATAGTGTGTTGAAATACTCTGCTATGTTTGCCTAGTTATGTAGCTAGGCAATATTATGTACAATATTTTGTGGTTACAAATGATGCTGCAATTAATAACTTTGTGCATGTACATTTTCATATTTTTGGAGGTGTATCTTTAGGATAAATTCCTAGAAGTGGGATCAAGTGTTTGGTGGGTCAAGATGTAAATGCATATGTAGTTTTCTTAGCTATTGCCATAATCCTCTCCTTAGGGCTTATGTCATTTTGCATTCCTACCAGCAAGGTATGAGAAGGCCTATGTTTCACAGCCTTTCCAAGCTTGTATCGTCAAGCTTTTGAATTTTGCCAGTTTGATGGATTAGAAGTGGTATCTCAGTGAGGCTTACTTTATACTTCTGTTAAAATGAGTGATGTTGCACACCTTTCATATGTTGAAGGGCCATTTTTTGTATGATTTTCCTGAATTATTTATTCATATCTTTTGCTCATTTTTCAATATAATTTTTGGTCGATTTTTACCTTCAATTTAAAATAGCTTTCTATATTAGGAATATTTGCTCTTTATCTGTGATATATGTTACAAATATACTCTCTCAATTTCTCATTTGTATTTTGTCTGGAAAGCATTGTTTTTGCTGATAGAACTGCTTATTTTTTAAGAGACTCACATATATTTTTACTTCTTATAATAGTTTCATGAGTGGCTATTATTCCTCTCGTATTACAGACAAACAGACAGGCTAATGTTAACTGACTTGCCAAAGGATGTAAAGCTAATAAATAGCATAATATAAATTTTTTTGTAAATACTTATGGATTCATTTATTATTTTAATAACCGTTAATTTTTCAAATACTATGTGGCAGGCATTGAGACTGCACGGGTAAGTTGCTCACATGGAATTTACAGACTAACAGCAGAGGAGAGGCCAGAGTTTGGTTAGATAATCACACTGATAAGACTGTAACTACCAACTTGGATAAATGCTCTAAAGGCAAAAAAAAAAAAAAAAAAAATCCAGAAGTATGAGCACATTTAAATGAGAAAACTCAATCCAGATCAGGAAAGGGTGGGATGTCAAACATTAGGAGTCAATTAGATAAAGGGGTGGAGGTAGGGTGAGGAGCCAGCACCTGCAAACGCTCTGTAAGTGCAAGTGGCCTGGCACATTGGAAAGACAGAAACAAGCCTGAAGAAGGCTCAGGTGGATGGAGCACAAAGGGTAGAGTGGCATAAGATACAGCTGGAGAGGAAGTCAGGGCCAGTTCTCTGCTCACTGCACTCTGCCTTCCAGGTTCAAGTAATTCTCCTGCCTCAGCCTCCCGAGTAACTGGGATTACAGGCACCCACCACCATGCCCAGCTAATTTTTGTATTTTTAGTAGAGACGGTGTTTCACCATATTGGCCAGGCTGGTCTCAAACTCCTGACCTCAGGTGATTTGCCCGCCCCAGCCTCCCAAAGTGCTGAGATTTCAGGCGTGACCCACTGTGCCAGGTCAATGTGAACTCTTTGAAGAGGTTGAACAGGAGATGACATGATCGTATTTGCAGTTTGAAAAGATCCACCACATCACTGCTTGCACAATGGATTGGAAAGGACCAGAATGGATGCAGCAGGGGACCAAATGTTGGCTACTCTAGTAATTATTATCAACAAGTAGACTGAGAAAATATAAACAGAACAGTAGGCAGAAAACCAGAAGAAGGAAAGGGCAAGGCCATCACTAGAGAATAAGAAAGTGGTGCCTCCTTCAGGGAAGCCAAATTTTAAAAAGGTTTCTTTGTGTTTATCCTGATTGAAGTTTGCTGAGCTTTTTAGATCTGTAGATTTATAGATCCTTTCAAATTCAGAAACTTCTAGTTATTAGTTCTTCAAATAAGTAATAGGGAGTTCATTGGGTGTGTAAAGTTACGTATTTTATATATATATTGGATGACATCTTTGGTTCTTTGGTTTCTTTTTCTTTTTGAGACAGGGCTTCACTCTGTCACCCAGCTTCCAAGCTGGAGTGCAGTGACGCAATCTTGGCTCACTGCAACCTCCGCCTCCCGGCTTCAAGCGATTCTAATGCCTCAGCCTTCCGAGTAGCTGGGACTACTGGCGCCCACCACAATGCTGGGTTAATTTCTTTCTTTCTTTTTTTTCTTATTTTTTTTCTGGTATAGACGGGGTTTTACCATGTTGGCCAGGCTGCTCTCAAACTCCTGACCTCAAGTGATTTGCCCACCTCAGCCTACCAGACATCTTGGTTACTGGTCCATTTTTTCTTGATGAAGTCTGGCAGTTCCAGATAGTATTTATGAAATTTGTCAATTTTTCAATATTTATAAATTTGTAACATGTTGCGATTTCTTTTCTCATTTTAAATACTCACTTTTGTACCTAATTTTGTATTTCTCATATTGAGGTTTTTTTTTTTTTTTTTCCTTACAGAGATTCTACCAAATTATGTAAGTTAATAGCCCACCAAAACCTGAATCTACCCCAATCCCAAGCAGCATGGGAGGTAATAATGACTTGGGATGAGAGTGTTACCCAAGGAATAGGTGTAACTAACACATTATCTCTGGCTTAGGCAGCTCCTCAGTATCTCTTTCAGCTGAGAATCAGGTCTATTTTCCTGGTTTTAGAGGCTGGCCTACCAGGCCAGCATGAGCAGGGCAGGGCAGATGTGCCATAGGAGGTATTTAAATTATCAAATGCTGAGCGTTTGTGTGCACTGAGTTTGAAAGAGATCTAGTGGACTAACCTGTAGGACAAAGTCTTACAGGAAGGTGAGCCCTGGAACCTGTGTCACTGGACCAGCAACTCAGTGTCTGATCCATCCAAATGGAAGACTTCAGTTGCCATGGCGATTAACAAAGCTATTTTGCTAAAATACCCACCTCAATTACCTAAATACCCACCTCAGTTACCTAAATACCCACCTCAATTACCTAAATACCCAAAGTTTCTCCATTAAAAACTCATTCTTTTGGATCTTGAAACAGTTCTGGAAGTTTAACACTACTTGCTAAAATATAAATCCCTCAGGGAAAAATTGCAGTTATTATGTAATCATTATATTAACAATTTTTGTGAGATGTGTAAAATGCCTACCACTGTAAGTAAATGCCTACCTTTTCTCTTTCCATTATGAGAGTTAGTTAATATGTAGGACTGGGGATGAAAGTTGGTTTTCATGGTGTGGGAATTTGAACAGAGTTCTGGCTGCATGAAGGTGTGTATTAGTCCATTTTTATGCTGCTGATAAAGATATACCTGAGACTGGGCAATTTAGAAAAGAAAGTGATTTACTGGACTTACAGTTCCATGTGGCTGGGGAGGCCTCACAATCATGGTGGAAGGTAAAAGGCAGTCTCACATGATGGCAGACAAGAGAAGAGAGCTTGTGCAGGATCCCCTTTTACATCAAATCTCAAGAGACATATTCACTGTCACAAGAATAGCATGGGAAAGACCCGCCTCCATGATTCAGTTGCCTCCCACTGGGTCCTCCCACAACACATGGGAATTGTGGGAGTTACAATTCAAGATGAGATTTGGGTAGGGGCACAGCCAAACCATATCAAGGTGTGTCTTAGGTAGAGAGGCCAAAAGACAGCTTTCCTTCTCTGGTATTTTATCAAGCTCCCCACATAGAAGGTGTTAGAAAAAGAAGTATTTTGTTATAGTTAGGAAATTCAGAGGCAGAGCAAAGAACCAACTTGAAGTGTCGATATGAAAGGAATTGTGTTAGAATTAATAGTGACTGAGTTTCTTCTTTGGCCTTTAAGGGAGCTGTTTAGTTTCTGTTAAGGAGATTGTAGAGGTGTTAAAAAAAATGTCTGACTTGTCTCATTATGTCTGCTTTCTATGGTTAGTAACATTAAGGGGGTATTGTAAAAACTTTGATATGAGCTAGTTTACTGTTTGTAGGTTTATGAGGCAATATTTCTTACACACATTTCTGTGCCTTTTTATTATTCACTTATATATCTCCATATATTATTCTACCAGTACTCTCTCCATAAAAAGTTATATTTTCCAGACATTATCTTCTTCTCGGCTGCACTGGCTTGAATTCTGGGACGGGAGATCCAGGCGCTGGAATATGGTAGTAGGGCCACTGGAGAGTGGCAGACACTCCCATTGTCATTGCATGGTCTCCCATGTCTATAAAGGCAGCATCAGTTTACAGCCATGGTGCATTATTAAAAAAAAAAACAAAAACCAACTGTACCCATTTATTTATAATAAACACCCAAAGGACTACATGGAAGAAACAGTAATCGTGAAAAACCCGCTCACCTCTGAACTGGAATTCTTTTAATAACAGCTGATTTTTTTTTTTTCCTGAACAATACATACATGCATAGTTACTTTTTGTCTTTATTACTATACTTTGTAGGTGAGCAGTTTGTAGTTACTCTGGAGAAGTATGAATCCTTAGTAAAATTCTTGTCAGACAATTTAAAAATATTCCTTTAACTGTTATCTCAGGACTACCTATAAATTCTAGTCTCCCAGCTTCTCTTCTTCACTCCCTCCAGCCATTCTCTACACCTTGGCCAGTGTGAGTTGACCAAAAGTCGTCAGCTTAAAACCCTCCAATAACTTCCCAGTGAATGACTCCTGATTAAAGCTGAATTTTGTTAGTATGAGAAATTACTCCCCATCTCTCACTCCTGCAACACCAGCCTCATCCCATCTTTTTAGGCTGCTGCTTGTAAGCCCCTCCAATCCAATGCTCCGCATCTCCCCTGAGGAGCCAAGCTAGTTCCTGACTTTGTGTTTTTACACGTACTTTTATTTTTAGAATGTCTTTCCACTGAATCGGCTTGATACATTCTCCTTATTTTTTGCCATATTTAGATCTTCATATAAGAATAGAGAACAATACAATAAACAATTTTGTATGTACACAATTCATTTAAACCTTAACATTGTTCTATTTTATTCTGACTTTTTAAAAAATAAAACATTTTAATAGAGCTGAGATCTTCTGCATACACCTCTCTGATCTTATTCCCCTACCCGAGGTGACCACTATCACGAATTTTTAAAACTTTTTTTTTTTTTTTTTTTTTTAAGGGAGGGTCTCACTCTCATCACCCAGGCTGGGATGCAGTGGCACAATCTCTGCTTACTGCAGCCTCGCTTCCCAGGCTCAGGTGATTCTCCCATGTCAGCCTCCTGAGTAGCTGGGACTACAGGCGTGTGCTGTCACCATGCCTGGCTAATTTTTTGTAGTTTTAGTAAAGATGGGGTTTTGCTGTGTTTCCCAGGTTGGTCTCAAACTCTTGGGTTCAAGCTATCCTCCTGTCTCAGCCTCCTAAAGTGCTACGATATAGGTGTGAGCCACCATTCCTGGTTTGTCATTTTAATTATTAATCACTTGTGCTATTACTTTGGCTCACACTTAATATAAATTAATAAATGTTTAAGAAGAGTTTTAAAAAACATTTGTTCATTGCTAGTATATAGAAATACAATGATCTTTTTAACGAGCAATAATTGTGCTTTGGATAAATCCCACTGGCTATGATATTGCCATTGCACAAAGTTGCAATTGATCTTTTGACAAATCATAGTTGTACACATTTATGGGGTACAGTGTTTTGATATATGTATACAATGTGGCAGGATTAAATCAAGCTAATTAACATATCCTACACCTCAACTATCGTTTTTCATAGTAAGACATTGGAAATTTACTGTTAATTGTTTTGAAATATACAATAAATTATTTTTGACTATAGTCACTTTGCTGTGTAACAGATCTCAAAACTTACTCTTCTTGTCTATTTGAAATTTTGTATCCTTTGATCAACAACTCTGCATTCCTTCCCTCCCCACCCCATACCCAGCCCCAGCTTTTGGTAACCATTGATCTACTTTCGACTTGTAGGAGTTCAGCTTTATTAGGTTTCACATATAAGTGAGATCATGCAATGTTTGTCTTTCTGTGCCTGGCTTATTTCACTTAGCATAATGTTCTCTAGATTCATCCAAAAGCTGTCACAAGTGGCAGGATTTCCTTCGTTTTTAAGGTCAAATGGTGTTCAATTGTGTATACATACCACATTTTCTTTTTTTGGTGGGGAGGGAGACGGGGAACAGAGGCTAGCTCTGTCACTTAGGCTGGAGTGTAGTGGTGCCATCTTGGTTCAAGGCAACCTCCACCTCCTGGATTCAAGTGATTCTTGAACCTCAGCCTCATGAGTAGGTGGGATCACAGGCCCACGCCATAATGCCTGGCAAATTTTTGTAGTTTTAGTAGAGACAAGGTTTCACTATGTTGACCAGGTTGGTCTCAAACTCTTGGCCTCAAGCGATCTGCCCGCCTAGGCCTCCAAAGTACTGGGATTACAGGCATGAGCCACCACGCCCAGGCCCACGTTTTCTTTATCCATTCATCCACTGATGGACACTTAGGTTGATTCCATCTCTTGGCTATTGAGTGAATAGTGCTACAATGAACATGGGAGTACAGATATCCCTTTGACATACTGCTTTTAGTTCCTTTTGATATATACCTAGAAGTGGTATTCTTGGTCATATGATAGTACTATTTTTAGTTTTTTGAGGAACTTTTATACCATTTTTCGTAATGACTTTACTAATTTACATTCCCATCAACAATGAGGAACAATTGATCTTTGTATATTGATTCTGTATCCTGTAATCTTAGAAAGCCCAATTATTAGTTCTAGTAGTTTTTCATAGATTCTGTGGGTTTTTCTATGCACATAATCACATTGTTTTCCAAAAAAGAGTTTGACATGTTACTTTTGAATCTGGATACCTTTTCTTCTTCCAACTTTATTGCTCTGGCTAGACTCTTTAGTACAATGTTGAATAGAAGTGGTAAAAGGAAATACCTTGTTTTGTTCTTCAATTTAGAAAGAAAGCATCCCAGTTTTTCACCACTAAGTATGATATCACTTGCAAATTTTTTATTTCTTACTTTTCTTTGGGACAAGATCTTGCTTTCTCGCCCAGGCTGGAGTGCAGTGGTGTGATCACAGCTTACTGCATCCTCTACCTTCTGGGCTTGGTTGAGGCCAGATCCTCCCACCTCAGCCTCTTGAGTACCTAGGACTACAGTGCATGCCACCACGCCCAGCTAATTTTCAGTTTTTTTTTTTTTTTTTTTTTTTTGTAGAGACAGGGTCTCATTATGTTGCCCAGTTTGGATGTTTACATGTGCCCATTAGACCCAAAATACATGTCTATGGCAGCACCTTCTTCTTAGTATTGTATGTATTAGTTGGTATTTCTGAGTTTCGGTCTAGACTATACATTGAGAAAGAGAACCATGTTTCATTCCCAAATAATGTATATTAGTATAGTAGATGTTTAATAGATGATTATCAAAAGAATATTTAGTGCTTAATGAGGTATTTACCCAGTTATCCGTTTATTTGTATGATTATTAGTAAATACCTTCCTCCTCTACTAACTGTGACTTTCCTTAGTGCAGCGATGGTGTCTCCTTTTGTTCACTAATCCATCTCTAGTGCCCTTGCCTGTGCTTGGCACATGGTATCCCTTAATAGATATTTGATGAAGGATTGCATACATAAAATGACTAAAGTGGGCCATGGTAGGAAGAATCTTCTGAAATCAGTTATTTCTTTCACATTTAAGTGTTTTAAAAGGTGCTGTTCTCCAGTGGGTGTATTTGTTCTTTAAAATATTAATTCATTCGCTGTAGGAGTATTTAGGCTCAGCATTAGAGGGGTCAAAAGTATTGAGAAAGTTTGCCATTGCTGAAAACTCTAGTTTTAACGTTTTTTTCTAATTTTTTCCTCCTCCTCTTGAAAGTAAAAAAAAAAAAAAAAAAATCAATGATATTAACATACTTTTTATTTTGTAGATGTTAAAATCAAGAAGGGAAAATGTTTCAATCACCATTTTATCCTCAACACTTAGCACAGTGCCTGGACCATAGCAAACATTCAATAAATATTTACTCAATGAACACATGAGTGCTTATGATCAGACAAGCGTTAGCAGTAACAAAATTCTCAGGAGTGAAGTCACTATTGGAATTATCTATTGACTTTTCTTAGTGTAATTACAGAGTAATTAGCAGAAAAAGGTGAATAAGAGAAAAATGGCTAAATTGAAAGTGTGGCTTCATAATTGCTATTATCAATGATGAAACAAAAAACTGGTGCAAA
Source organism: Piliocolobus tephrosceles (assembly GCF_002776525.5). Lineage (NCBI taxonomy): Eukaryota > Metazoa > Chordata > Mammalia > Primates > Cercopithecidae > Piliocolobus > Piliocolobus tephrosceles. The sequence continues at coordinate 96,073,120 of NC_045441.1, forward strand.
TATTTGACATCATAATTTCCAAACTGACCAGGCTTACAAATCTTACATAAAATTTAATTAAAAATGAATGAAGACCAATGAACTTCAGTGGCTTTTGGACATAATTTTTATTTAAGCATGGGCTTTTAGCTTGGTTCTCCCTAGAGTGCAACCTTTCAGTTACACAAACAGCGTTCAGAGCTACAGGGCCATTATAATGTTGCTGGTGTTGGTACAACTTCATCAGAAGGCATGAATATGACCCGCAGAGAAAACAATCCACGAAGAAAACACAATGAAAAAACAACCACTGTTTTACAAATCACTCTGTTATCACAGACACAAAATGGCAGTTACTGTTAGCAAATCAGCCACAGAACACTTAAAAAAAATCTTTAGGCAAGGAAATGGGAACTTATTTGTGGGAGATAGGGTCTTCGTCCACAATTTAAAGTAGAAAATATTTCAGGGTCAAGCATTTTTCTTATCCACAAAACAACGCTAAACCAACATACATTTTTAAGGAGTATATTAAAGGAGATACAATATCTTTACCACTATCTTCTTGAATAGGCATTTTAATTAATTTTCTGCAGAATATAAGTAGCCCCAAATTCAGCAGCAAAATATTACAACATAACAAGTAAATACAGTTTCAATGTGTTATATTGTAGAATAGAATACATAAAGGACAAACAATGATAATTTAATCATATAAAACATGAGACATAGCTGAAATACAGTCCACTTAAATAGCTTTGTGACCAAGAATGTTAAATACTGTGCTAAATGCCATTTTAAACATAAAATCTCTTAATTTTTTTGTGCTTAAACTTCGTTTTTCTGTTAAAGTGTTTCTTATTGTCAATACTGCCACTGTAACCGATATTATGACAGATCACAACTTTCACGGACACATCAACATGAAGACATTTACTTATGAGCAAATAAGTCACTTGTCATTAGTTCACAGTGTGGGAAAGTGGTGTACACTCGGTCTTGAGAAGGGCTTTCAGGTAATCACCAAGTCCTTCACAGATATTTCCTGATATCAGATGCAGTGCGAGATGTAAAAGAATGGAGAGCAACACATCACATGTTGGAAGAAAAAAATAAACTTTTTGATTCTTCATGGGTATCGCTTAAGTGACCTTCGTCTTCTGTTGTAGAAGTGCCTGAGCCCATGTTGTCGTGAAAAATTCATCATGTAATTTTGTTTGCGAGTGCTGTTAAAATCAAACAGGATAGAGGCAGGGAGGGAAAGGAGAAAGAGCATGTAAGTCCCATCATTGAACGTGCAATCTATTCTAGGTCCTAAGTTACTCTGATATTTATTTGAAAATGTTCAGGGTTAATAGGTCAAGCTCACATGACCACCCAGGGTCAGAGGAACCGAAGGCTGGGACCTATGCTCACTGCCTGTGTGTGGCCTTGAAGAAATCCCTGTCTTTTCATGAGTGAGCTCTGAACCAGAAAATAGGCCAAATTCTCTTGATTCATAGCAAACTGAAACTGTTTTGAATTTTATTTTATTCTTGAATGCTTCCTGAAAATCCTTACTTGGGTACATTTCATTTGAGAAGTGTACACTATACCCATTGCCTTATTTAAATATATCTTTAACAAGGAGGAAAAATAATTTGGTTCCTTTAGCAAACATTCTCATTTAAAGCTTAAAAAACAACAACAAAAAAAGAAACAGACTGCTAGCTGGATCAGCTTGACCTCCTAGTTCATGCAGTCTCATGGAACAAAATAAGGAGGTCAGTTTTTCTCAGAATGTTGGATTCTCTTGTCTTCCTCAAACCATAAGCATCTGGGTTATATTTTATAAACATGGCCTCAGGAAAGAGACACTCCACTGAGAAGAGGTCATAAAATACTAAGAAAGTGTAACCAAATGTATAATTGTAAATATGTATGTATATATCCCCCCACATATGTACATACACACATTTATACATACATGCTGTGTGTGAAGCTGATAAAAATGCTGAAGATGGATTTCAGGATCCTGTAGGAAACTGTACAATACTAGTACTGATAGCTATTAATGTTTTGGCATGGTCCTTTAAAAAGGATTGTGAGCTATAACATCACTGAAAGGATCATATTCTCACACTCTGACCTGAGTGATAGTATGTCCATATGTGGCATCAATATGTGGTTTATGAGAGTGAGCCTATCAGTATTTTCCAAATTCACTGAGTTTCCTCATGGTCCCAAAGCCTTTTCTCCCTAATTCCATGAAAACATAAAATACACATAATGTCATGTGATGTGATTCCAACATAAAGATCGATATGACATGAAATTGAGTTAGGGTGAGAGAGGGAAAGGGTAATTTGGCCCTGGGCAGTATAATCTGCATTATCAATCATCAATATGCTGGTAAGGTGTAAAATGATGTTTTACCTAGTATAATAGATATTATACTTAGGTATATTTTACTAGCACTTGTAAAATATAAACTTTAAAACAAGATAATTTTATAGTTTGATCATTAGAAAAGAAAATTTATAATAAAACATCTCAAAAGAAAAGACATAAATTGAATTTCATCAAATATGTATAATCAAAAAGCAATAGCATCGGTGCTAAAATACTGATAGAAAGATGTCAAATTGATACATATTTTATAAAATAAAAAAGGTACTAATAACATCCCCTCCTAGATTTCAATAATATAAAAATGCTAGAAACAATAAAATGGAAACAATATATCCTGAAGACATTGTAGAGAAAAATATTTTAAAAAATCAAGTTTTGTCTTTAGGCAGATTTACTATCCTCCCCCTCCTATCCCCTCCATGTGACAATATTACATGTATCAACTAAGTTGATCAGTTTCAGTGTCATAATTCAATGACACAAATTTACATTTATTAGCTGCTATAAGTACTAACTGCTGCCTGTGTAAAATTGAGTTACAAACAAAAAATAAAAAACCCCAAAAATAAAAATCCCCAAGTACTGAACTAATCAAGTGTCAAGAAAAATTAACCTGTTGCTCCTTTATTCACAAAATCTTGGGACTGGCACTTGCTGTCTTACTGCCAGCATCCTCGGTCACCTTATAGTTCTTTTCCCGAGCTATTATAGTGCCCCCCTGAACTAGCCTCCTTAAGTTTTTTCCTTTTATGAAAAAAAAAAAAAAAAAAAACTCCACTGAAAGGAAACCCCTGAAATACTAAGAAAGTATAACTGAATGCATAATTGTATACATGTGCATATATACCTTCCTACACATACATGCAGTTGATTTTGCACACCAGATTCAGTAAACTTTTCCTCAAACACTGGCTTCACTTTGCCCAAAACCATGCAGAATCCTCTTATCTATGGAGCAACAGCTAAGCCAACTTAAAGAGACATTTCAAATCCTCTTCATGCTTAATCTTATTCTGCCCTTTCTTTTTCTACATTCCTATACAAACTGCTCTACTCAAATGCCTTGAGTCCTTTCTACCCACCTCATTGGCCAGCTGTCAACATCACTTCCTAGATTCTACGTGTTCAAGTATTACATTTTCTTTATTGTTTACTCCCTCCATAAGTGAACTTTTTTTTTCTGCTTTGAACTCTCAGAGTGCTCATATCCTGCTTTGAAGGAGTTTGTGTTCATATCTTGGCTCCCTACAACTAAACTTTTGTTGGTATGGGGGCCAGTTCCCCAACTCCCCCCACCCCCGCACCATAGCACTGAGCCTCCTGCCTGACCCATGCATGTGTGGTCAAGGCATGTTTGTTGAACTTATGGTGACTTACTGATTGGATTCCTGTGGTAAATCATTACTCTTTAACTATAAGGAATAATTGCAAAGTTAAAGCAATGAAAATTATTCTGTTAAAACACATTTAAAGGTATAAGGTACTCAAAGAGAATTTAAAATAGTTAAAATATTTTACATCAAAAAAAGATAAACTTAGAACACTCAAGATATTTTGTTATCTCAATGCAACCTAGATTGACATGAAAGTTACCTTAATATATGGGAACAAAATAACATTTAGTTTTAACAAAACTTGATGTGCTTGCTTAACAGCTTTAAAGCAATGTCTCCATATAATTATTTACTTATTATGGAGCTGATTGAAAGTCTCTATCTTTGTAGGTGAGAAAATAAATAGTAGCAGGTTGCAGATCTTTAGTGCCCTAAAAACTACTCCGAGGTGGAAGCTTACAACCAATTTAGGGGACAATTTCAGTCACTGGATGTTCTTTTTTAAATAACAATTTTTCTTAAGATTTTAAATATATTTCTTATTTTTTAATTTTTTTGGTAGAGATAGGGTCTTGCTCTGTTGGCCAGGCTGGCCTCAAATTCCTGGCCTCAAGTGATTCTGTTGCCTCGGCCTCCCTAAGTGCTGGGCTTACCAGCATGGCCACTGTGCCTGGCCTGGGTGCTCTTTAATTTTGAGTAAGTTTATGCATCAGTATCATATCTTTTGATCCCTGAGAATGTTGATATACATATAGTAATGGACTTGCTATAGATGTCTAGTGTTTATACAGTCACATTAAAAATGGCAGCCTAGTGTGGTGACTCATGCCTGTAATCCCAGCACTTTGGGAGGCAGAGGCTGAGGCAGGTGGATCACGAGGTCAGGAGAAGAAGACCATCCAGCTAACACAGTGAAACCCCATCTCTACTAAAAATACAAAAATTAGCTGGGTGTTGTGGCACGCCTCTGTAGTCCCACATACTTGGGAGGCTGGGGCAGGAGAATTGCTTCAACCTGGGAGGAAGAGGTTGCAGTGAGCCGAGATCGCGCCACTACACTCCAGCCTGGGGCAACACGGCGAGACTCCGTCTCAAAAAAAAAAAAAAAAACCACTATCAAAGCATCCTGGAAACTAGCTGGTAATTTGGTATGTGAAATATAAAAATCTTTTGAGTCAGTTAGGTTGGAATCTAATGAAGTGGATATTTCCAGTTTATGAGACTTTCAAAATCAAGCACTATGGCGAGCTATACTAAAATGCTGTCTGCCTCTAAGACCACTTAATAAATTGACATGGTTCCTACACAGTTATTGCATCTTCTAAAATGTCTAACAGCATTGGGCATTAGGGCAATTTTTAACAAGTTTATCTTATATTTACTCATTTTTTGGTGTGCAGTATATCTGTGAGCCTATTTTTTGTTTTTGATACATTTAGATGTACAGCTATAGATAACCTTATAACTGAAATAAGTGCAATGAACTTTTAAAGATTTATTTATTCACTGCAGTTACCAGAGAAAGTAATTTTTATTTTCAGTTCAATAAAAAGAGGTAATGTTCATCCCAAAGCACATCAGCTATGCCAAAGCACATCACTTGACATATCAATTTGCTTTGGTTGTGGATAGAACTGGGTCCATTTTAAAATTCTCCCATTATGAGTAAGTCATTGAAAGAAGGGAGAATGAACAACAAAGGCTTCTTGGAAATGATAATGTAAATTTCCATTATTGCCAAGGGAGTTTAGGGACTTAGATGGCATATAGAATTATAAAATGTTTCCTTGTTTCTGCATAGGAAATATGGCCATTGCAAGATCTTTGAGTAAGTAGTGACTCTGTGCTCTTTTGAACTGTAACTCTTCAAAGGAGACACACAATCTTAGCTCATTTATTATTATGAAAACAATTCAATTGATTTTTTAATAGATTCTAAAGGAAATGGAGGAGATAGAGAATTGGTATTAACTTGAGCTCATAGAAATATAGTCATTTCTACTTGTCAGTAATTTATCAAAACATGTGGTAGAATAATGATTTATATGAATGCAGACATAAGAATCCAGTGGACTGTTCAACATATCTTAGAAATATTGGTGAGTGTTAGATGGGAAGCTGCCATTCAAACTATCACTGAAACTTGCCTGCATAGAGGATGCCACACATTTGACTTAAAGGCCATGCATTTTCAGGAAGGCTACACACAAATAAGTGCAGGCACAAGTATCTCACACATACTGAAGATTTCATATTTCTTTTCTCCGCTAAATGGGGATGAGAATAATATCAAATAATGTGCACCTCAGGAGCTGTAAGGATGAAATAAAAACTTCTAGCACTATATATACATGTTCAATAAATTATAACCATTTTGCCTTCTTAGGTTTTAAAGTATCTCAGAGGACAAATATACGTATATATTAAAAGTGGCCAGTCTTACCTAAGGACAAGATCTAGAACTCGTAAGTATTATGAACACATCTACTCCGTCTGCCAATTCAGTTATTAACTTAGAGGAGAATTGGTAAGTCAAGGGACCCTCGTGCATCTTCAACATAGTAGGTCTTTCAAAAGACATTACATGTAATCAGAGTCCCTAAATCTTTTGCACACATTTCTATTTTCCCCTGTCCCTCATAACAAATTTGTCAACTGTGAGCACTTCAAGGGCACCCAATACAGTGTCAAGCACAGAGGAGAATCTAAGTCAAATCTGTTGCCCAATGACAAAATGCTGACTAGCACTCTGGTCTATGCTGTTGTGCCCAATATTGTATATATTAGGGACTTGTCTCAATTTGACTGGCTCTGAATTTACATGGATGTAAGTTTCAAATGTTCCAGTATGTACCAGTATCATTTATTACTGTTTTCATAGTTTTTTTTTTTTTTTTTTTTTTTTAGTTGCAAAGGTGTTTTACAAAACTTCTCAGTTAAGTTTGGTGACATGGATGAAACTATTTATTAGTAAACAGTTCCCCAGATTTAGTAAGGAGGACTTACCTTACTCTAGTGGAAAACCAATGACAGCAAATAATGAAATATAACACAAGTTAAAAAATGCCTTTCAATGCATGCAGCACTGTGATTAGTCATAAAAGTCTGATCAGGTTTAGACGCAATATAGGATTTTTCATCTCTTTTGAAAATAAAAATTAAAGAAGTTATTTCTTATTCTTCTATACCCAATATATACATATACTTTTCTATGTAATGCAACATGCAATATTTGCTCATAACCGTATGTTAAGATACATGTAGCTGTAGTACTACATTTGGCATAAATGTTGCATATAAATTATAAATATTAATAGCTTAATAACTACTAATTTTATTATCTGATTTTCAATTATTTTACATTGTAGGAAATACTAATTCCTGAATATATTAAGGAATGGGCTTTAAAAAACACAGAAGTCTTCTATGTCAGATAACACAATCAAATTTAATAAAGGACAAATATGCTTTGCAACAAATGTAATATGCTCATCTCCATAAATCATTTGTGCCAAAAATGTGACAGTATCTTGATAATGAATAGCATGAGGGGGATGGTCACGATGGAACTCATTTTAAAATCTGATAAATGCTTTTAAGACTATAGTTAGCAACATAAGGTTTGCAGTTCTCCGTAAATGTAGTAATTCACTTTTTAGTCAATTCATTCACGAAGGCTAACTTTTTACTGAGCAGTTTGCTTTCAAGGTACACATGCAAAAATTGGCCCACTTCATTATACACATGACAGGTGTGACTTAGACACGTACGCAGGAAATGTGATGTGTGAATGAAATGCGAGTTGGGTGAGGGAGATTCTTAGGATAGAAGTATGAGTGCCCAACAAAAATGGTTAAGACAACAAATTCTCTTTTATCCTAAGAAGAACCTCACCAGCATGGATCTTGTGAGGGATCTGCCCAATGTATTCATAAACATATACTGAAAAATAAATATTCTATGCTAGCTAATGAATTCAGAGAAATTATTTTTCTGACACTTGATTGTCAATGATCGTGTTATGCCACATCATTCAGACTTTATGGAATGAGGACTTTTTGTAAGCTAGTGAGGCTGGAAAAATATCTGTCAATTCGGTTCATCTATTATACGGCAGATTAGCAGGGGCTAATCATCGTGAAATGCTTTTCATGTGCAGATTTTATTGGAAAATATGAGAGTGGGAAGATTACACTCTCAAACAAGCATAAGAGACTGCTTGTTAAATGCTAAAAGGAAGGTTTTCATCTCTTTGGTGTGGGGCTTGTCATTCTGTATGTCCATATTTATGAAACTCAAATCCTTCCACATGTAGTATTTTAGAATTAAACCATTAATTAAAAAGATATTATAAATCTTGTTCATTTAGGATACACTCTTAAATCCTGAAATATTGTCGAAAGTGCTAAATTTGTTCTCATTAAACTTGTGTTTTTCTGGTTAATATGGGCAGTACTGAGGTTAAACTCAATATAAGATACCATGCATGACCATAATTTTTCTTTCTAGGGGTTTTTAGCATGTGTCCTTGGTGCACATGCACAAAAGCGAAACTATGGTAATAAAGTTAGATTAAAGCCAACCTTCTCTTAAAAAAAGAAGTACATTTCTAAAAATTCCTAAGTGAAATGTATGCCCCAACCATTAGTTGCAAACACGTATCAGTAGCCCTGTTTGTAACATACAGTTAGGTAGGGTTTGTATCTCTTAAGATACAAGCCTCAGTCTGCTCCTCTCCCCGCCATGCTTGAGGAGTTAACATTGCTAGTTCAAATAATCAAGTGTTCTGATACAAAAGTGCAGTTAATTAAGAGAATGCTTTCAGTTAATAGGGGTTTATGGAAGTATTCCACCTATTTCTAAATATACATCCTTTGGAGCAAAGTTATAATTAGGAATATTTGTGATCATGACATGAACTTTGGCTCTAGCTTCTTTGTGCCTCATGTGATTGAAAGATACTCTGGAAAACTATTATATTTAATTTTTTGAATTATCTGGAACTTGTTTATTTTGAGCTCATCACATGAATGAATGAATTGAAGTAATTATTTTGTAGAGCTACTAATTGCATATTAATGAATGAATGCCTTAATACTGTTTGTGGCTCTTTTGAAAAGAAGTGCTTTGAAAGGGTAGAGTGATATAGAAATGTTAAACTATAAGATCAGAGCAAAACATCAAAAACATAGTTCTGGAAATATAACATCTTACATATTTTTTGAAACAACTCATGTATTGAACTCAGCTTTGTGAGATATTTCTTTTCTTCAAAAAGAAGGAAAATAAAGGAATTCCTTTAACAAATTTTTGAAATGTCATTAAAGAGACTGCTTTTGCTTTTGAAATTATATATACATAAAAGCATGTGGTGGTATATATAAAGTTATAATTTTTAAGTTATTCCTGAAAGAAGACTTGGAATAAAATTCAAAGCATACAACACCATGCAAATGTAACAATGCTCTTGTCTCATTCAAAATGTTTTAGTGCTCTGAGAGTTTGAGATAATAATGCAGGATAAGAACAGACTTATAAGGATATGAGCCTGGTAGATGACAAATTCTTCAAAGTGTTTAAAATGCGGAGCTTGATGCTGGTAGTTGCTTATAAGCATTGATTCCAACACCAGGTGACCTGGGAGATTCCTTGGGTGCTGTGTGCTGAGGCGTCCTGCTGGTGCTCTGAGAACCTCTGAGGCAGCAGGTTGATAGGGAGCAAGGAATAGAGTTCTGTTTCCAATATGTGAAGGGGTTGCTTTTACACTGGCTGGTATATTGGCACCTCTGAACCCCTCGCCCCTGCTTTTTTATCTTAGTACAAGTGAGGAAATTACTAGTGATGATATGTCTCTGAAATCCAAAGTAGATGAGTGCAGTTGATTGATTGGGCAGGATGAAAATATCTACTCAAATGTGTGATACGTTAAAAATTATTGTGTTTACTCAAGGGCAGGATTAGTATCCTGCTGTCTTTTGAGGACTGTCAGGTTTTGAAGTTTCCATAGGAGTTGGTAATGCTTTGTCAGGCACAGGGAGCCCCATTAATGCAAATTGTATTGGCAAGCCACTTGAAAGATAAGAAGTGGTTATTGACTCTAATTTTATTCTCTACCAGTTTATTAGAATCACCTGAGCTGCTTTTAAAACAAGAATGATGTCCAGTTCCCACTGCAGATCAATTTAAAGCCTCATCCAAAGGGATGGGCCTGGGCATTGGGACATTTGTTGATGCTTTCAAAAGCTTCCCAAGTGATTTTGACGTTCAAACAGATTGAGAAGTGCTGTCCTGAAAGGCAAATAGCCAGGGCAAAATGGTTCTAGGGTTGAATTTTGGTCTATGTAGACATCTCTCTATGGCCTTACTGTACACAGATTCATTTCAGGGCCCAGGCTATTTTATTCTGCTGGAATAATGTGGTCTGAGGAAATCAGTATCTAAGTAAAACATCAGCCTCATATTTAGATTCAAATGAGTCTGGACTGTTACTTTAAACTTCAACTTTGTCTTGTGGAGGCAGAGCCCAGCAAGTTGTCCAAAAGCAGCAGCGCGCACAGGAGGCTAGTGTGGGGACCAGGTTGCTCTTGGATTTGGGGGTTGATATGGATGCCATGCAAGCAGGTGCCTCAGTGAAAACTAAGACGAGGGCTAGCTCAAGACTGAAAAATTCAGCTCATGGCTATGACTGAACAAAAACAAATCTGGTAGTTTTCCTACCAATTAATCACTTAAATTTGCTTGCAAAATGACTGAAATCAGCCAAGGGACTGATTTCATTTTGGATTTGGTAAACAGAATGAACATTTGAACCTATCTACCGAGAAGATTCGCCTCTCCTTGCCAACCACTTGGAGCCATCAGTCCGAACCCGTCGAGACATAAGCATTCCAGTTCTACAGGAACTAGATCGTTAGAGAAAAAGCAAGTCATCTCTCTGTGAGGGAACAGTCAACCCAGCCAGGTAGAGTGGTGACAGCTTTATTATATAAAGAGGGAAAAACACCTTTAACTTGTTAGGTGCTGGGATTGGTCAGGAGGAATCTGAAATCACAAATTCTTTGTTCTAGTTGCAACCCCCACATCATTAAATGGAGAATGTCTGTAATTGGGCACATTAGTCAGTAACACTTCAGACACTGCCCACTACAGATCCTTCCTCTTCAAGGATGTCATTTCATTTTATAAGGCAACCCAGATCTGCCTTAAGACATGGTTTCCCATTTACCTGGAGACTTCGTTTTATCCAATTTAACCAATATTGTCAATCCTTAAATAAATGTTGTGCTTATGGAGGTTTTCTAAGGTACATTCATTCGGGGCTTTGCTATTTCACCGATGACTTAAGCTATAGCTTGCAGTTGCGAAAGAGTGTAAGCCAAAGTGCTCCTGTGGGGGCTTCTCATAAAAAACGGTTCTTACTGAATTAAGGAGCATGCCACATCAAAGAAATTTCAGACCTTCCTGAAATGGACATGGGATGCCATGTATCAGATACTCACAGGACGACCTCCACATGGTCCAAAGCCCACTGATCATGACCTGTTCCGTTGTGGCGTGGTTGCCACCAGCGCAGTAAGACTCCTTTCATCCGTGCCTCCCTGGGTCACAGACAGAGGGACAAAGAGATTATACATTAGGAAGCAGAACTTTTTGGTATTTGACTTCTAGATGTCAAATATTATAATAGGCTAATCTAAATCAACAAAATGTTGCACATGGAATTCAGATTTGCTTAAGTCATAGTATTCTGAGCAGCATCAAATTTTATTGGCTACTCAAGGACTTGTAAAACTTTTCCATCTCTCTCCCTCCTTTCACTTGTTCCATTCATATCCGAAGATATTTAGTCAAAGCATGGAGTGCTTTCTGTGTGACAGACACTGTGCTAGAAGCCGGGCTTACAATGCAAAGCAAAACTGACATGACTACTTAACCTCAGTAAAATTTCAAACTAGCACGCCAGCAGAAAATAAATGTTTTCTAAGACTAGAAAAACTGGTTAAAGCAAGGGAAATAGGCAAAAACTGCCCTTGCATTTAGTTATTATTGTCTATTCCCTCTTGTCCCTATTCCTTATTTTAATTTGTGCCTTTCTTGTCCTAATCAAAAATAGTAACACCACTTTGGAGATCTGGGTTAGTCTTGGTTCTGCCACCACCTAGTTTTGTGGCATTGTGATTCCCAGGGATTCACAAAGGGATTGTGCATGAGACCATGCCTTTCCATTTGAGCCACTTACAGGGGGACATTGTAAGACACTCTCTGAGCTTGTGTGAAGTCCTTTGGCTGGTGCTGGGCGATGACGTGCCAGGTGATCCCGTTGTTGACGCTGTACTGCAGCAGCACCGCCTTGTCCACAGTGTGGGGGCCACTCAGGTCACTGTTGCAGCTGTCCGTCTGCGACGTGCTCCCAATTTGCAAGACAAACATGATTTTGCTGAAAAACACAGGGAAATCATCTTCATTTTTATTTATTTATTTTTTGAGATGGAGTCTTGCTCTGTCACCCAGGCTAGAGTGCAGTGGTATGATCTTGACTCACTGCAACCTCTGCCTCCTGGGTTCAAGTGAGTCTCTTGCCTCGGCCTCCCTAGTAGCTGGGATAACAGGTGCGCACCACCATGCCTGGCTAATTTTTGTATTTTTAGTAGAGACGGGGTTTCAACATGTTGGCCAGGCTGGTCTCGAACTCCTGACCTCAGGCGATCCACCCACCTTGGCCTCCCAAAGTGCCGGGATTACAGGCGTAAGCCACTGTGCCCGGCTGGGAAATCATCTTTAAATTCAGGAAGTATTAAAGGAGTTATACTTCCTTAGTCTTTTCTTGTTTCTAAAGTCCATAATTTCCAAGTTCATAATATAGTAGAACCAGAAGCAGCCAGTCTTGAGAGCTTGTTTGGAGGTTCTAGCAAGGGAGCACAGTTACTTGTATACCCTTGACTAAAGACTCGTCCTCCTCTACTGGGAATGGTCATCCTCTTCACCCAGCATGCAGCTTTGGGAGGGATGCACATGGAGTGGTGAGGGAGGAAGGGGACACCCGCCTAGCTAGGCAGATCAGCTGAATCAACCCTGGTGATCAATGGAGCGACAGATGTCGCAGCCAGATCACCCTCACATCTGTGAAGCAGCCAGTCTTATGGCTGTTAGTAACAACATTTATTTATATTGTCTTCTATATTATACATGTGAAGACCTCAGAAGGCTGATTTTCTATACAAAGAAAGTATTTTTGACTTTCAAAGATGTGCCCTCTTTTCATGATGTTGGAAATCTTGTTAGAGTATTTCATTGAAAACATCTTCTATTCTCTGAAAGGTAATGTGGACCAAACAGACAGCTGAGGACATGGAATACAACCACAGTATTTATGCTGCATTCTTTTTACAGATAACTCCAAGCTGAACACATCTGGATGGGGATAAATTATTAAGACTATTTTAGGAAAGGCTGTCTGGAGATCAGAGCTGAGGGAAAACTGAGTTAGGATGTGCAGGTTCTGAACCATGTCTGCTATTCTGTTCAACATGACATTTTGCTTTTGTCATCCTTGCCCTAGATAGAGCTTTTAGGCATGGGAAATAAATCCTCATAAGATTCCTCATGATTAACAGAGTACCTAATTTAAAGTAGGTGGTGGAATAAAGAACTAGACTTAAAAACATATAAATGCATAAACTAATTTAAAACATAGTGTGCCATTGCTAACTATGCACCTAGTTGCAGCTATATATGGCAGTGTCACAGAAAACACCAGGTTATCTCTAGATTAAGTATATCTTTTTGGTAGGCAGAAAAAAAAAAAAAAGGAAGATGATAGATGCAACTTTTATCATATCATGGTTGCCATACAGGAATTTTATTTTAATTGTTTATCATATTAAGGGCCCCCAAACCTGCCTTTCTGCCTGTGAAAATACCACACTAATATTATATTTTCCAAAGTGAAAGGTTTTAAGTAAACTATCTTCCCATTAATCAGACACATATTCTCATAGCTACTGAACACTTTTCAGCATTCAAGAAATACTCTACAATAATATCTAGCAACCTTTTTTAAGCCTTGGAATCTTTTCTTGAATTATATAGACAAAAAGCTGTGTTTACTCTGGATAAGGAAGCCAAACCTGGGAAGGAAATTCAGTCCTCCTTATGTCTTTGTCAGTCACTTCCCTAGTCCATTTGCAAGGTCTCTGCCCACTCTACTCTGCATTAACCCTCAGCAACTATAGCACATGCATTTTTAAGATCTTATCCATCCATCCCTCCTCCATTTCGATTTATTGTACTTACGTGTGCTAAATATAGGCATATGTTTGCATTGCTACAAATTTACTTCACATACACATTTATATATTTGCCTGTGCTCAACATTAAATTATCTATGTAGTTTATCCCTAACCATTTTTTAAAAATATTTGGCCATTTCTCTGGGCTTATGCCTACATTACCACCACTTAGCCACTGTGGGTGAAGAAATACAAAGCAATTCTCTAATAAAGTTAAGCGAAGCATAATTCTGCGTTGTGAAACATATATGCTTCCTTGTCCCAAATTCAAATGATAGGTTTTCACTGACTAATTCTATGTCTGGACTACAATATGGAGGTTTGGGTACCTTGCTCGAGTGAGATCCAGAGGCTTGGTAGCTGCTTGCCTGATCTGACAGCCATTAAAGTACAGTGAGTCTCCATGGGCGTAGGGGGCCAGCTGCCCACAGCCACTTCCTATGACTCCACCTTGAATGGTCTCCCAGTTTGCCTCTGTGACTCTTGCGGACTCAAAATTATCTTTAATATAACTGGGAAGGTCGTGACTGAACACAGAGCAATCATCACCTAGAGGACAAGGAATAGTCACAGAAATTAACTGGACCAACCAGAGTTATTCAAGATTAAGAACAAGTATTCAAGTCGTTGTTATTGTAAGAATGGCAAAATACAAGGAACTTAAACAACTTTACAAAAAAAAAAAAAAAAAAAAAAACAAACAACCCCATCAAAAAGTGGGTGAAGGATATGAACAGATACTTCTCAAAAGAAGACATTTATGTGGCCAGCAAACATATGAAAAAAAGCTAGTCATCACTGGTCATTAGAGAAATGCAAATCAAAACCACAATGAGATACCGTCTTATGCCAGTTAGAATGGTGATCATTAAAAAGTCAGGAAACAACAGATGCTGGAGAGGATGTGGAGAAATAGGAACACTTTTACACTGCTGGTGGGAGTGTAAATTAGTTCAACCATTGTGGAAGACAGTGTGGTGATTCCTTAAGGATCTAGAACTAGAAATACCATTTGACCCAGCCATCCCATTACTGGGTATACACCCACAGGATTATAAGTCATTCTACTCTAAAGACACACGCACATGTATGTTTATTGCAGCACTATTCAGAACAGCAAAGACTTGGAACCAACCCAAATGCCCATCAATGTTACACTGGGTAAAGAAAATGTGGCACATATATACCATGGAATACTATACAGCCATAAAAAAGGATGAGTTCATGTCCTTTCCAGGGACATGGATGAAGCTGGAAATCATCATTCTCAGCAAACTAACATGGGAACAGAAAACCAAACACTGCCATGTTCTCATTCATAGGTGGGAGTTGAACAATGAGAACACATGGACACCGGGAGGGGAACATCACACACCAGGGCCTGTTGGGGGATGGGAGGCAAGGGGAACGATAGCATTGGGAGAAATACCTAATGTAGATGATGGGTTGGTGGGTGCAGCAAACCGTCCTGGCACATGTATACCTATGAAGCAAACCTGCACGTTCTGCACATGTATCCCAGAACTTAGGGGAAAAAAAGGAAATATAACAAAATCCAGCAAAAATAAATAAATAAATAATTGAACGTTCTTACAGTTAAAAAAAAAAAAAAAAAATGGCAAAATGCTAAGTAGATACAGACTCCCAGAAGTAAATGTTTTGTTTTGGCAATTATTGGCTTATATTGTTGGAAAAAAAAATTCAATTTTCTTTGAGTCAATGTTAACTGAAATATGTAGTGCTCATGTCCGTATTTGCTGTGTAAAACTGTTGTTTAAATACCATAGCATCTGGCTGGGCCTTGAATGTTTACCAATGGTGGGTCTCAGTAGGGAACTCTCACCCTGGTATAAGAGGCCTATCTAATTTCTTTTTTCCTAGCATGATTTGTAGCAGAAAATACAGGTTAATATATACTTGATGATTCTTAAGAGTAGAGTCTATATTTTAACTCGTTGGATTCCAGCATCTAAAACAATATTTAGCACATATAAGATAGTAATGGGCGGGGTGCAGTGGCTCATGCCTGTAATTCCAGCACTTTGGAAGGCTGAGGTAGGAAGATCACCTGAGGTCAGGAATTCAAGTTCAGCCTGGCCAACATGGTGAACCACCCCATCTCTACTAAAAATACAAAAAAAAAAAAAAAAAGAGTTGGGCATGGTGGCATGTGCCTGTAATCCCAGCTACACAGGAGGCTGAGGCAGGAGAATCACCTGAACCCAGGAGGTGGAGGTTGCAGTGAACTGAGATCATGCCACTGCACTCCAGCCTGGGCAACAAGAGTGAAAACTCCATAACAAAACAAAACAACAACAAAAAAAACGATACTCAGTAACGAAGCTGGGATAAATAAAATAAATAATGATAAAACTGGAAGTGTCTCTCAGAGACCACTGAACTGAATTACTGGCATTTAAGTAAGATATATTAGCAAATGTGTATGTGCTTGCATTTCCCCTTGATTTAAACAGTACATTTTTTCTACATGTCCTTAATAGTTTAAAATTAAGGTTCAGGGGAGAGGGCAAATTCCAGACATCTAGGACTTCTTGTGAGACATTTGATTCACTCATTTGCCTAGAGTTTAAATTCTCCAGCTAATATAGTGACAGACCCAGCTGGTCTCAGTGACAATGACACCAGCGGAGAAAGGAGATGGCTAAGTAATTTCTAACATCAGAGATGTGCAGCAGTCTACATTAATCATATCCATTTGAGGGATTTTGATGCAAGGAAACATCAACCAAGAAATCTAAATAGATCCAACTCCAGAATTCAAATACATGGATTCTTACATTGCATATCTGGGGGAAATTGTGTAACTCCGCTCCTCCTTGGATAAATCTCTCAGCCATGAGAGACAGCAAGGCTGATTGGAAAGAACACCTTGAGTGGTGGTCTTTCTGATATTTGCTAGCTGTGTGACCTTAGGCAGGTCACTTAGCCTCCCTGAGTCTCAGTTTCTTTGCCTGTAGCATGGGAATAATTATATTAACCACAGATAACTGATGGGGATATCATAGATTATAAGCGACTGAAGAATAAGTTGGTGTATACTATGTAAATAGTAAAGCATAAGACAGTGTAAGGATTCATTCAAAGAAGATTTATTAGCACTGCTATCGGCCAAGTATTAAGCTGTGAGGATACAGAATGTTAACTATGGAAAGTGAACTTTGTAATGATAGAGGCTGAAACCTGTTGGAAACATTGGCTCAAAAGAAAACAGGCCTGCAGACCTTCTAACAGACCAACAGAGCAATTTCCTGTGATGTGAGGGGTTGAGTAGATACTCTCTGCCCTGGATATATACTCAGCCTCTAGAAACTCAAGGAGTGAAATTTATTTCTTTGAGTCATAAAGGGGTGTGTGTGTGTGTGTGTGTGTGTGTGTGTGTGTGTATGTATGTATGTGTGTGTGTGTGTGTGAGTATCACAGTGACCTGGAAACCAGAACATCTTGAGTTGTCAGCTACATCTTAGAACAGTGGCAGCTGCTGCTGGAAGAGGCTGAGGAAGGAGGGATACTGGTCAAGTAGGTAGGCACAGACAGCTAGGCCAGGAAGGAGGGAGGCCCAGAGGTGGAAATTAAGTATTGGGGATGTGGGTGGGGGCAGGGAGTTATATGAAAGAGAATGTGAGGTACTATACCATATCCTGATTTAGCATATCTGGATTTATATGCTTATAAATTTATACTTATAGAATGTCTGGGGTAGATTTCAATTCTATATTTTAAAAAATACCTTCAGGAATATTGCATAAGGCTATGCTTAATAATTTGTCCCAAAGTTAAATAAGGAGTGACCAAGGAGTGTGTCATGAATCTCAGATCCCTCAGGCTGGAATTTCTATCCATTTCCTAGTGGACTTTGGTATACGTGTTAAGATGAGGAGAACCTCATGGTCTCCTGTATCAAAGTTGACAGCCTGGGATTCAGACCTTGGAAGCTCTCATCGCAGATGCAGATGGCGCCAGTCGTGCAGTATCCGTGCCCACTGCAGAGCTTGGGGCAAGCCTCTCCAATATACACGTGGTCAATTGCCCAGCTTTGCTTCTCAGTTTCTTCTCCCTTCTGGATCCAGCGGAACTGTGTCGCACTGAAAGAACCATAGAGAGCAGAAGGGGTTCAGTAGGTTGTTACTTCCATGGCTGCGTCCTGCCTCTAGCCTCTGGGACAGGGGACTATTTATGAGAAAAGGGCTTCCCAAATGTCTTCCTGAAGCACCCTGCTGGCAGAGGTGAGAGAACTTGTATTTCTCAGACTCTGGGAGTATAACCCAAAATGCCATTCTGGAAGCTTGTATCTTCTCTGCAAATTTCATGTGAATTTCCTATTCTAGTCCATAATAAACCTGTGTTCATTTTTCCTATAAAGGTATATCATTTTCCAAATCTTTGAGTAAATCAAATCTGCTCTAGGAAGATTGCACTCCATTGTATTTATCCTGCAGCTTTGTGTAACCTGTCAGCCCTACACACCTAACTGGTATTTGTATCTGGATGAGAAGCGCAGCCTTTGGGAGGGCAGAACACTGGGGCAAAACTGGTGCCAATGCCAGTCTTGGATTGGGGTCTATCATTCAGGGCCTATGACTGAGTTTGGTACATGCTATGGTATTAAGTCAAAGGAAATCTGAGATCTCTGAATCATTTACAGACAAACTCCAATTTCCTCCTGGGACATGCAGTTGCCATTTGGAGGCATGGGTTGGTGAGAGGAGGGAAAGAAGATGGGAGAGGGCACCAGGGCTGCATGTAAAGCTCTGGCTCACACTGTCAGTTATTTTCAGCTCACTGCATGAACTCTGTAGAGAGGCCAGATAATTTCACAACGTTTACCTTAATTTGCAACCTACCTGGAGGAGACATGGTCAGGCAGCTGGATGGTAATTCTTTTCCAGCTTGAGCTGTTGACAGAGTTGTAGATGGTGGCTTCATGGAACTGGAAAGGGGAGCAGCCAATGCTGTTAGAAGAGGAAGGCAGGCACTGGGTCTGTACAAGCTGCCAGGAATCTGATCTGCAGAAACCAGAAGGCTTTGTTAGACAAATTGTAAGAGAAACATACAATCTGTCTAATGTCAAGGTAATGCTTTGTGGTCAGGTTAAATTAAAATATTTGTAGATGAGTTTCCTGTTTTCTATATACATTTATAATTACAGATTATAAAATAAATTAAAATATTTTCAGAAATATTCTGACTCTTTAAAAGCACACGGACAAGAGAATAAAATAATAACATGCATAGCAATGAATTCTGGTGGATTCTTCCTACTGACATTGTTACTAGAAATATACCTGGAGTTGACAGACAAAATTATCCATCTCCTCAAACTTGATGTAATTAGTGTTTAAAGGTGATAGTGGGAGGGTTATTAACCCTAATAAGGTAACTGAACTATGTCAGACTTTTATTCAATATTGCTAATATGCTTTAGAAGCGGTAACTCTGGCTGACGCATATTCAGATCATTCATTGATTAAAGTTTTCGTTAGAGGTAGCTGAAAATCAGTAACATGAATAAGAGAGTTCTAATCTGAGGACAAATGTAGTGCTTTGCTTATTTTGATAAAATTTAAAATATAAAGTTTCTTGGTTGGCAGCCTTGTATGAAAATGGATTTTTTTTTGTTTGAAGGAAAATTTTGAAAATAAGACCTATGTATACATTTTGTACAAGTGAAATTTATATAAAAATATGCATGAACTGCCACTTTTAAGATATAAGGTTATTCCTCTGTAAGCAACTGCCTTAACCTGTAATTCCCAGCACTCTGGGAGGCCAGGGCAGGTGGATCACCTGAGGTCAGGAGTTCAAGACCAGCCTGACCAACATGGAGAAACCCTGTCTCTTCTAAAAATACAAAATTAGCTGGGCGTGGTGGCACATGCCTGTAATCCCACCTACTCAGGAGGCTGAGGCAGGAGAATTGCTTAAACCGAGGAGGCAGAGGTTGCGGTGAGCTGAGATGCCGCCACTGCACTCCAGCCTGGGCAACAAGAGCAAAACTCACTCTCTCACTCTCTCTCTTTCTCTCTCATACACACACACACACACACACACACACACACACACACACACACACACGACAACCATTTGGATTGGGTATTCAAGTTTGGAGATAAAGTTAAAAATTATTTCACAAACCTTGCATCCTTAGTGTATTCCAACATTACAGAATGAAGGTCACCGCAAGAAGTGGCTTCACAACCCACCACAATCTAAAACAAACAAACAATCAATACACAGGTAAGATTAGATGATATTGAATCCCATTAATTAAAAATCCCATCCCTCCATTTATTACTCTGACAGGTAATATTCAGAGAAGCTTTTACAGAGCAGCCTGCTGGGATACCAAAAATACATTCTTTTGGATTCTGTTATACATGCTCAATTTTGCATGGAGATGAAAATTAAGGTTTTAAAAGTTACATTTCTATTTACTAAATTAGTATAATGCATTAATCACAAATCTGGGTAAGATAGATTGGCCAAAAAGAAAGTAACATTAGCCGAATTTATAGACAGAAACTGAAAGTATCACTGATTCAAAACATTTTCATTGATAGCCTAACTTTCTTGATTGTGACTATTAAAATTTTATTTGGAATTAAAATCAACAATTTTAATTACTTAATATTTGTTCTTGGGGTTTTCTGTATTTCCGTATGAATGAAAGCTTTCCATATTATATGCAATTAAGTGTTTGAATCAGTAATACATAAATGCTATAAAAATTTGGTGATTCAAATTTAAGTCCTAGTCATCTATTTAATCAAGTCCTATTTCAGCACTGATAACTAGGGAAGGTTAGTGCTAAAAATTTCAGGCCATACAGTCATGAATAAAACAACTCTAAATTCAGAGAGAAGAAGAAGCAAAATGATAGTGGGAATCATAAAAGACACAAATACAATGCTGTGGTGCTTCAAAGGACACAGTATTTGATTAAATGGGTTAGAAAATAATCAGATAGGGTACATGCAAGCTGCCCCTGAAGACTGGGAAGAGTGTGAGTGGTAGAAATAGGAAAAAGATATTTAGGTGAAAGAAACAGTGTGAGTGAAGACAAAGTAGGGTATCGTGGTGGCACATCCAGAGCACAGCATATAGCATGTTTTGGTCCAAGTATAGCATATATGATATATTCAGAGATGAGGTTAGAATGATTGCTTGAATTTGGCAGACCAGAAGCTGTAGCCTAAGGTGTTTGACCTTAATTTGGTAAGTGATGGAGAGTCATTAAAGGTTTCTGAGCAGTGGAATGATGTGCTGCTTAGAGATACGCTTTATAAAGATCAATCTGACTGTGAGGTGAAAGACACATAGGAGTGGAGAGAGACTGGGAGTGAAAAGAGTACTTAGTCAATTATTGATTTAGTTAGGGCCAGAACAGAGGTGGTGATAGTGCAAACAGAGAAGATTGGATGGATACCAGGAACATTGGAAAGTAGAACTCAAAGAATGCAGTCACTGATTAGATAAGAAAAGTGAAAAATCAAAGCGTAGTTGAACATTTCAAGCTGGTTACTAGGTGAATGGTGGTGCCATCGACAGAAACAGGAAAATCAGAGGAGTCGGTATGGTTAGGGAAGATATTAAGTGCACCATTAGACACATTCAGTTGAGGTGCCAGTGTGTGCAAAGGTGTAGACATGTGTGGGGCTATTACAAATATTGAATTGTTAGTCAAGGTTGGATATGCAGATCTGAAATGTGCTCTTCAAGATATGATTCTTGAAGCTAGATGATTGGATACAATTCCTGATGGTGAGAAGGTCTATGGAGAGAAAAGAAAGTTGATACATACTGAGAAATGCTGACATTTAGAGGGCTGAGGGGAGAAAAGCCATAAGAAGATAGTAGATATCAAAGAGGTAAAAGGAGAACCCAGAAGCTTAGGGGAATGATAATTCCACAGGTTGAAGAGGGCAAGAATAACAGTGTCAAATGGTGTAGAGAGGAAAGGGAAGATGGGGATATGCAAAAGCTGTTGACATTGGGTACAGTAAGACTCTGGTGACTTTCAAGTATGTAGTTTTAGTGATACTGTACTGAATTTTTGAGGATAAACTCTTTTTTTCCTAAAGAAATTGCCTTGGTTAGAGAAAGAGAGACCCAGTCTCTTCAGTGCAGTGACTTCTGTTACAGAAGTAACAAAAGAGGAGGCTCCAATCAACTCAAATATAATGCCTTTGATCTGGGCCACAATGTGAACCTGGGAGAGGGAAAATCTTCACTCTTAAGGAACACGGCTTAGAAGCAGAGGAACTATAACACTTCTTCCTATCACTAAGTTAAGACTAGTCCTGAAGGAGTGGTAGCATTTGGGGAGCTTGCCTTACCCTCCAGTCTCTGAAGGGGAGTTTAACGTAGAGCTGAGGCAAAAAGCAAATACATTTTTATTTCTGCTAATAAAGATTTTTACTATTAACTGTCATTGTAGTATATCCAAAAAGGGTATTAGAATAACTGATGTCTTTAAAATGACCTAGTAATACAATGCATTTCTGTAATGGCTTTGTGTGTGTGTGTGTGTGTGTGTGTGTGTCAGTGGGTGGGATAGGGTCTTGTTCTGTTGCCCTAGCTGGAGTGCAGTGGTGGGATCATAGCTCACTGTAACCTCCAACCCCTGGGCTCGAGTGATTCTTGTGCCTAGCTTCCTGAGCAGCTAGGACTACAGGTACATGCCACTATGCCCAGCTAATTTTTTTTTTTTTTTTGTAGAGACAGGGGTCTTGCTATGTTTCCCAGGCTGGTCTTGAACTCTTGGCCTCAGAGATCTTTCCTCCTCGGCCTCCCAAAGTGCTGGGATTACAGGTGTTTGCAATAGAGATATATCAATTGATATTGCTTTGCCCTTCTCTGAGTGTCTATTAATTATTTATGTCTTCATTTTCATCCTATCTGAATTAAGTATTCAGTTTAGAATATTTGAGAGTTCTCCTTAATTTTTTGAGGATTTGGGAAGTTCCAACAAGACTAATGTCGTATAGGCATATGAAGTCAGAGACACAAGAAAATAGAAAGATACACTGAAAAAAAAATAGATGGAGAAAAAATGGCTCAATGCACATAATAGGCATGGAGTAAGAGAAAGAGGCAGAGAGAGGGGAGGAGAGAGATGATAGAGAGAGTAAGGGAAGGGAGAGAGCGAGAATTGTGCAACATAAAAAGGAGATAGTGTTACAGAGAGCTAGAAGTAGGCAGTCTCCTATTTGAGCTTTTAATTTACAAGGTTAGGGAGACTGAAATCCAGATTACATATATAAGATGGAATATATTCAGTTGGTATAAAAGTAATTGCAGTTTTTGCCATTAAAATGAATGGCATTAAAAGTAATTCTTTTTTTTTTTTTGGAGACATAGTGTCGTTCTGTCACCCAGAGTGCAGTGGTATGATCTCGGTTCACTGCAACCTCTGCCTCTCAGGTTTCAGTGATTATTATTTCTCAGCCTCCTGAGTAGCTGGGATTACAGGTGTGTACTACCATGACCGGCTAATTTTATTTTATTTTATTTATTTATTTTTTGTAGAGACAAGGTTTTGCCGTGTTGGCCAGGCTACTCTGGAGCTCCTGGCCTCTTGGCCTCAAGTGATCCTCCCGCCCCAGCCTCCCAAAGTGCTGGTATTACAGGCGTGAGCCACTGCACTTGGCCTGCAATTACTTTTGCACCAGCCCAATAGTTACATTTCTTGCTATGTCCCAACATTTTCAGGGATTTCATCTATCCTCAAAAAATCATACTTGAATAAAGGTCTTTGCAAAAGATGACCTCTTTTATTCATAAGATCAAGTCTCTTTTAATGAATAGTATCAGTCATTTCCTTAAAGTTGTCTGAATAGACACTCTCCCCCAGGCCCCAAATGCAATGCTACTTTCTGTTTTAAAGAGTCACTTTTCCTTACTTTAAACTGCATCATGTATCCTGGCTGTATAATGAGTTCTCGGGAGGAGAGAGCATTGTGAGTTTTGTCCTTCTTTTTATTTGGCCAGTAGAGGTGGAAGGATGGATTGCCACAAAATCCTGCTGTTCTTACAGCATTAGGGTAAAAACTCCAGTTTTCTTCATGGGAAGTGCCTTCTGTTAAGGAAAATTGGAAGCAATATGGCATGTTATTCTCTTGAGGAAAATTGGAAGCAATACGGCGTATTATTCTCTTGAACTGATTGATTTATTGTTGAATTCCTTAAATTTTTATGCTCTACTAGCTTTCTGCTTACACTTTAGGATTTTTATTTTATTTAACTGGGATAATGCATAAATCCAACATGAGAAATCAGACTTAGACAAGACTATTAAATGGTAGTAGAATGATTACCGTACTTTTAAAATGTAATTGCTAGTCTAGGTAACTTAGCACTGAAAAGTTCTTGATACACTTCGTCAGCCAGTGCATTAAGTATTTCTGTGACACATTAATTACTAAAGAAACTAAAATTATTTGGGGGTATTGAAATTTCAAATTATATTTAAAGCCAGACATTGTGCCTTTAAAAGGATTTATTGAATTCTCAGTGGACATTTCAACAGGCAGCCAACTTTGAAGATTTATAAACCATTGGGCAAAATAACAGCTAACATTTGTTGAGCAGGAGTATGGGCTAGGCACTCTTATAAATGCTTTTCATGTGCTAATGTATCTGAAGACATAAGCAGAAAAATGGCTCACAGGAAAGAAAATTATTCAATGTCTTGTTTCTTACCATCATCAAAAGTGTCCACCAATTGGCTGGGATTGATTTCTGCTCCACCAATCAAAATATTGTCCAGTGCCCACTGAGCACGCTCCACCCCAGAGACCACAATTCCATTGCTGATCACAAAAGGCTGCCACCAACGAAGTCGAGTTGTGTTGGTAAGGGCATCTTCAGGAAGAAGTATGTAGTCATGTCTAACAGAAATGTATTTCTGGTAATCCATCTCATGGAGCAAAGTCCAGGTAATTCCTATAACAACAAATATACCAACATAGCAATATATCTAGAATCTCCTGCCTCCTGATAAACCACCAGTATACTTCAGATACTGTGAACTTCCCAAAGAAATTTTCAACCAGCAAATGACAACTGATTTTGCTGACTTTGATGTTAGGTATTCACTACTTATAAATACTGTTTCTGTATGAGGCTAATGATATGAGGGGAAGGATATTTCGAAAGAGTTGGCCAAAATAAAAACACTGAAGTAAAAATCAGTTACGTTTTGCTTTTAAAATTTAGTTCTAAATTCTTATTTCTCACAAATAATGAGATATACCTATGTTTTACATGTTTCTAGGCAATAGCTTTTAGTATTAAAATAGTTATTGTAATTTTATGCAATTTGTAATTATTTGGACTGGTATAAAGTTTATCTCTTCTTGCTTGATAAGATTGCAGGTGGGATGTTTAGTTACTTAAGAAAACATCCTTCAGATACCTTAAAATACTTCAGGGTCATCTGTTAATCAGCTAGTTATTAAGAATGATATCTATCTGCTAAAGTAGATTTTTCTAAAGACATCATGGTATTACTGGTCTCATTTTAGCTACTTCAAAATAAAACAGAATTCTATTAAAATATTCTGTGACAAACTCACAAAATCAGACTTTTTCACAATTTTTGAAGATTTCTATAGATTCTCTATAGCATTTATTACATGTTTACACATAAGCTTTTAAAAATGCTTTAAAGTTTTAAAAATGATCTTTTGCTTGGAAACTATACAAAATGTATTTCTTAGCCGGGCGCGGTGGCTCAAGCCTGTAATCCCAGCACTTTGGGAGGCTGAGACGGGTGGATCACGAGGTCAGGAGATCGAGACCATCCTGGCTAACACGGTGAAACCCCGTCTCTACTGAAAATACAAAAAACTAGCCGGGTGAGGTGGCGGGCGCCTGTAGTCCCAGCTACTCCAGAGGCTGAGGCGGGAGAATGGCATAAACCCGGGAGGCGGAGCTTGCAGTGAGCTGAGATCCGGCCACTGCACGCCAGCCCAGGCGACAGAGCAAGACTCCGTCTCAAAAAAAAAAACAAACAAACAAACAAAAAAAACAAAATGTATTTCTTAATTGTATCACTCAAGCTTTAGTAAAGCATAGAGGTTGTTTATTCAGAAAGTTTGGACTTCATTTTTTAATGTGATTTCTCTCTTGTCCCCTTTTTGCATAACACAGAAGTCACTTGTACGGTACACATAATACCAACAAAATCTGTAGCTTTTTCTTTGTGAATTTCACAATTGAAACTGTGAAGTCAGCAAAGCTTTGTAGAGACTTTTCTGAGGGTGTTGGATGGAATTTGGGAATCTGCTCCAAGGTGTGGTTTTCACCCCTGACACGTGCCTCCATCGGTAGAGTAGTCCAACAGCACGCCTTCCTTCCGGCAGATGGGACGATGGCAAGAGGTCATGTTGTTCTCACTCCCAATGCGCCCCCAGTATTGCAGGAACCTGAATGCAAGCACATTTTATCCATCAGAATAATTCATTAGAACAAATACTCTACTCAAGTCCTGGATAATTTCTTCCATACAAGTGTTCCTTGCTTTGGGACCAATTTTCTATGTTGCAATAGAAATAACAAAAAACTGACTTACTTTGCACCTCGAAGATCCAAATCTTGTGTAATCGCTTGTCTCACAGTAGATCCTCCAAAATAGAGTGCAGTGTCCTCAGCAAGAATTCCACACTCAGTGCAAGTACTTCCACCTTCTAAGGACATCCATAAGTCAGGTTTGATTTCTTCACTGTCAAAGCGTTCCTTCAGGAAAGTCTGGAAAAAACATAAGCCAGATGTGGTCAAAAAAACAACTTCAGATAACTATGGAATATTTAAGAAAATACAGAGTGATATCTTGGACTTAAAAAAAATAGAGCTGATTTCAAATGCTTTTCAAAGATGTTCAAAAAAACAACAGGCTATTTCCACAATGTTCTTTTCTGTCATATATTGAAAATCATTTAAACTGCCCAAATAATGTTTAATAATTGAAATTTAAAATAATTGTAAAGTTGACTATATCAATTTTTTTTTTTTTTTTGAGACGGTCTTGCTCTGTTACTTGGGCTGGAGTGCAGTGGCACAATTTCGGCTCATTGTAGCCTCTGCCTCCCGGGTTCAAGCTATTCTCATGCCTCAGCCTCCTGAGTAGCTGGGATTACAGGTGTGTGGCACCACACCTGGCTATTTTTTGTATTTTTAGTAGAGATGGGGTTTCACCATGTTGGCTAGGCTGGTCTTGAACTCCTGACCTCAAGTGATCTGCCCACCTCCGTCTCCCAGAATGCTGCAATTACAGGTATGAGCCACCATGCCTGGCCATATTATAGTAACATTTCTATTTGTAAAAAGTTATTTAAGCATATACCCCCAAATATGTATATTTGTTTATATAGTATATAAAAGTATTATTGTAATGTATCATGAAACATGCCAAAAAAAAAAAAAAAGGAAATTTGAAAGCAATAAGATAAAATATAAACATGCAATCCAGCACTTTCCCCCCAACATTCCCCAATGGATTGTCCTGGTGTGTGTGCCCTCACTTTGGAGACTGCCTGAGGCAGCCAAGATCCTTCAGCCTCTAGCACAGAGTGAACCCTGAAGGTCTATATGGTTAGGCAGGGACACTTGAAATCAAATCTCTCTATATAAAGTCAAAAGAAAGTAAACCTTAGAAGGCAGGTGGAAAGATGTTTCACCTGTTTATCAGGGCCAAATTGTAGGGCGACAAGTACTCAAAATCTAGAATAAAATATTTTTTCCCTGGGTCTCCAGTTTATCCTTTTAACTAAGAATGATTGACAACCAGGAAATCTATTTTTCAGAGAGTGTACAAAGTATAAAGGTTCAGGGCTACATTTTATGTAAAATTTACTTATCTCCTCACAGTCAAGGTCTTAATTTCCCCATTCATTCTGTCCACAGTACTTTCATTTTATCCATAATACAGATTTGTATTAGGTAGAGACACATTTTTTTCTTGTTTAAAATGATGAAAAGATATCATAAAGGCAATTTGTTCTAGTTGCAGTTGCAATAGCTGTATACAGAAAAACCTATATTTTTTCATTTAAGGAGCGTTCTATCTAACTGTGTAGTTAAAATGATTTAAAGTTTCTTTTTCTCAAACTTAGAAGATAATTCTATAGTTAAAGACATACAGTCAAATGTCAGTCTGACTACATCTCACTAATGGATAGCAAATGAATACGTTTTATAACTGAAGGTTTGTAAGAAAACAAGTGTCAGAAGAAATGCATGGTTAACCATGTAAACTATCATTAGAAGATTTTAATCAGGGTTTATAATTTTATAGATTTGTACAATTTCTTATACAACTGAGGAATACTAATAAAATTTGCTCATGGAAGAAATTAGATTTTCAAAAGTTTATTAATTATCTGTGGTATATAAAGCTATATTTTCCCTGTGGTAACCTCATTTGTTAATAATGTACTTACATCTTCAGACACAAATGAGTATTGTTCCAATTTTATTTAAGAAATGTTCAATTCCATAGTTGAAGTATTAGAACAAACACAAATGACAGAACAGATTTGGTTTACATTGTTGCCTTTCATATGTTGGATTTCAATCACTAGGAATTTTGCTTTTTTTAGCCTAGTCATTTATCTATTATTGTAATGACAAATGCACTATGTTTATTCACAGAATTAGACTACATATATGGCAACTGTGTTGGGTAACTATTTGCTTTGCATATTAAATAATGATGTAACAGCTAAAGCTTTCAAAAATGACCTCTCCATTCTTAATACACAACCCCATTTCAGCAGTCAACAAATCAGAACATAGAATTTTCTAAACAAAAATTCAGGTACTGTTTAGGCCTTTTTGAAAATTTGGTCTTTTGTGATAATGTATATTATCTGCTTTATTTCATAACAACAATAACAATAATATCCTCCTTCAAATAGTGCATCAGTTGAAAAAGTGAAGTAAAAAAGGCTTAATATTGACTTTATAAAGAGTCTGCTTAAGAAAAACAAAAAGCCCAGAGTGTTTATCATTTGTAATCCAGTCTGGCTCATTTTATGAATTGGATAAACTGTACTAGAACTTGATCCTAATATTCTTGTACTTAGGAAGCATTTTTAAAGTTTCTATTCAAATGATTTTATTTCCTGGGGGACCCAAAGGACATTGTTATAGATTATGTCTCATATATAAGTTGATTCCTAGGCATGGCCCATGATGTGAGTAATGCTTCTGTCCAGGGCTTTACCCTTACCTTCAGAGTGTGGGTCAAGTAGCAGTTTGGCCCTGAGTATCCCGGATCACAGATGCACTGTTCCCTTAAGCAATCTCCATGGCCCCTGCAGTTGTCCAAGCATCCAGGGCCCAGGTAGAAATTATCGATTGCCCACTGCATGTCTGAGTACTTCTGATAGAACCTAAACCTTACTGGACTGTTGACAATGCAAAAGCAAAGGAGTGAAAAACAAAAGTTAACTTTATTTAGGTCCATTGTCCTGCACGTGTATTCAGTACTTAAGAGAAAAAACATTTAAGACACTCTTACTAAATGAAACAGGTTAATAAAGTGTTTTCTGAGCACTTTTATCTTTCTAGTAATGGAACTTTCAAGCTGGTTTTATTTAAATTTCAGAATATCGGGGCAAACTTGCACAACAAAATTAAAATCAGTGGAATCTCTGTGTCAAGAAACAGAAATATTTAAATATACAAATCTGTAACTTTCATAAATCAGGTTTCTTCTGAACTGGAGTTCTGTGGTCATGACGCAATTTAGATTCACTAATTTCATTCCTGAAATTGTACAGAAGGTGAGTGACGCCTTTGACAAGAGCCTTGTCAGCATACACACAGCCCTCAGGCGGTTGGGAGGCAGCATTTTCTGAGTTCCCTGAAGACAATCAATATTCTCAGAGTAACTGTGCTAATTACAAAACAATTTTGAAAGGCTTATATTAAAGGACATTTTCTCTGAGATTTTAATTTCATCTTTGTTCTTCTCTGTCTTCTGGGGGAAAAAACAAGCCTCATATTTATCCTTATATTAAAATATGCCATACTGTTTTGGTTTAAAGAGTCCAAAGTACATGAAGGAACTTTCTGGGGTGATATAAATGTTCTGTACCTTGTTTTATGTGGTGGTTACATGGGTTACACAACAGTAAAAACTCATTGATCTGAATAAGATGTATGTATTTTACCGAATGTAAATTATACCTCATTACAAAAAGAGAGAGAATGGGAGGGGAAAATGAGTCTATGATAGACATCATGGTGGTTTCCCAGCATCCATTTCGCCCCAGATAATCCATGAAATGATCATTGTAATATCACTTTCGTAACTATTGAGTGGCTAATTGGTACCAATGGGATGCAAGGTGGTGCTTGTTCTGGCTGTCTCAGAACAAAAAGCAACTATCTTTCTTTCTCACTGGACATAAGTACGGAAGCATCCTGCCCCAGTTCTCTGGCTGCCATCTCACGTTCAATAGCAAAACCAGCCTGAGAGAGCAGAGTATGGCACCAGTGCTGTGGACAGCAGACATTCTCTTAAGAGAATAAGGAAGAACAGTGTCCCTGAAGACACCGTTCCACTTACAAATCAACCAACTTTAGAGTTATTTATCTTTGGATTCATTCATTATAGATACAACAAATTTTGAGCTAGTTTGAATTGGGTTTTCTGTTCCTTGCAGCTGAAGGCATCCTGATTTAGTTCCTTAGTATGTTAATCGAATAAGCTCTTTAGATACATTCCAGAAAACCATGAGTGGTAATAATATCTATGGGACACTGGGAAATCTGTGTGTAAGCACTTTATTCAAAGGCTCTGCATGTTTCACAAGAAGATTTGTTTAGTCAGACTATCTAATTAATACAGTTGAGGTGCACCTGTTATTTTCTTTTGTGTGTCTTTCCCCCTACTTTTAAAGTAGAAGATAAATCTTTTGGAATTGCCTTAAATTAATATATCCACAGACTTTGCAGAGCAAGGTGTAATCACCTGTGCTCATCACTGGTCCAGGCTGATTACCTCTCACTGCAGGATCAGAACATAATACTTTGGTAAGAGGAAAATGGATCCTGTAAGTCACACTGGTAGAAATAGCATGATGAGTTAGGATTTGCTCCTGGCTCTGTCTATCATGGAATGATAAGGCAATAATGTGGAAAGTATATAGTGCACAGCGGTCCACAGTCTACAAGGTTGAGAAGGCAGGGTACACCTTTTCATCTGGCTCCAAGCCCAGATGAAATTATTGCTCTGTTCCCATTTGAGGTATGGAAAACAGAAGAGTCTGCGAAAGCCCATTTTGCCAAGTCTCTGAGGATTACAAATTGAGGTCTGAAGTTAGCTCATCATGGAAGTTATGATGAAAGTCACCAATTAAAGAACATTTAGAGTTAGGGAGAAAGAAAGCACTTTTCCCACAAATACACATAATTTCAGGCTTGACAACAGTGTACCTAATGGGCTTCTGGATGCTTGGAACCAAGCTTTGTTTTGGTTTTCTACTTACTTTCCCACTAAGCTTTCAGGAAGTGGGTAGGTGATCCTTTTCCACCCTTTAGTTGGAAAGAATACAGATGGCTGAGAAACACTTCCAGAGCATTTTGGGTCAGCAGGCAAGCACTGAGGGACCAGATAATTCCAGCTCACACCGAAGTCAGTAGAATACTGCACATGAATTTGATTCTGGGCAATTTTTTCAGACACCTTACATCCAACAGAGATCTAATAAACAGAAAAGCAAGATCAAGGTATTAAAACTATATGATTCTTCTCCAAGGACTTGGCAGCAAAAAAGCTGCTGATCACTTGATACGCACTTTACCACATTCATCCTGTATTTTCAGATTCATTATTCTGCTAACGGACAGAGAAATGATTGCCCAAGGTGACAAATTATAGAAAGTGCCAAATATATTGTGTAGGGGGTTTGGAGAGAAACTTAGACCCCATGCTTCTGCCATGCTGGCTGAATGCCTTGGAAGGCCTGGGCTCACTCCTACAAACTGTTAGTTGTGCTAATGGTCTGGCACTTCTATTTGGCAGAATACTTAACCAAGAAGGACTGCTAACAGTTTTACCAATTTTACTATTTTGTTGTATAATTTATGACTCAATACAACACTTTCAACTACAAGTAAGATGAAATAATAACTGAAGGTAGTTTAAACAAGGCACAGTACCCTTCATTAATGGTGATAGCCATGATGTGACATTGCTGTTATTACAGTGGGATTTAGGTAGACAGAATAAATTGGTTCACATAAAATCTTGGCCTAAATATTAGCCAGAGTTGATGTTGACATTAATGCTAATCATGCCTTTGTTTTCTATTTTTTTTTTTTTTCTCCAGAAACATCCAAATGTTCTTGTGAAAAAAAAAAAAAAAAAGTAGAGGCTGGTGGCCATGACTCATGCCTGTAATCCCAGCACTTTGGGAGGCCGAGGCGGGCGGATCACAAGGTCAGGAGTTTGAGACCAGCCTGACCAACATGGTGAAACCCTGTCTCTACTAATAATAAAAAATTAGCCGGGCATGGTGGTGTGCACCTGTAATCCCAGCTACTCAGGAGCCTGAGGCAGGAGAATTGCCTGAACCCGGGAGGCGGAGATTGCAGTGAGCCAAGATTGTGCCACTGCACTCCAGCCTGGGCAACAGAGTGAGACTCCATCTCAGAAAAAAAGGTCTTATTTAACCTAAATTTCTAAGTTATAGTTTGTATTTATGGAGAGATGGGTAAGAGGAAAAAAAAGTAGAAATAACCATTATAGCTTTAATCTTCTCTTGATGAAACAAATTGCCTAAGTCATAATGATTTAACTCAGGGAGTTATAATCAGTATCCTACATTTTTATTGTTGATATTTTTATCAGTATTTCATCCCGAGCAGGAACACATTTACTCTTATAAAAGTTTCAATTTGAGAGAGAGCTGGCAAGATGGCCGAATAGGAATAGCTCCCGTCTGCAGCTCCCAGCAGGATCAATGCAGAAGGTGGGTGATTTTGACATTTCCAACTGAGGTACCCGATTCATCTCATTGGGACTGGTTGGACAGTGGGTGCAGCCCACAGAGGGCAAACTGAAGCAGGGTGGGGTGTTGCCCCACCTGGGAACTGCAAGGGGTCAGGGAATTTCCCTTTCCTAGCCAAGGGAAGCCATGAGTGACTGTACCAGGAGGAACAGTGGACTCCGGCCCAGATACTGCACTTTTCCTACAGTCTTTGCAACTGGCAGACCAGGAGATTCCCTCCAGTGCCTGGCTTGGCGAGTTCCACCCCCACGGAGCCCAGCAAGGTAAGATTCACTGACTGGAAATTCTCACTGTTAGCACAGCAGTCTGAGGTCGAACTGGGATGCTCAAGCTTGGTGGCGGGAGGGGCATCCGGCATTACTGAGGCTTGACTAGGCGGTTTTCCCTTCACCATGTAAACAAAGTCACCCAGAAGTTTGAACTGGGTGCAGCCCACCTCAGCTCAGCAAGGCCAATTGCCTCTCTAGATTCTTCCTCTCTGGGCAGGGCATCTCTGAAAAAAAGGCAGCAGCCCCCAGTCAGGGACTTACAGATAAAACCTCCATCTCCCTGGGACAGAGCTCCTAGGGGAAGGGGTGCTGTGGGCACAGCTCAAGTAGACTTAAACATCCCTGCCTGACAGCTCTGAAGGGAGCAGCGGTTCTCCCAGCACAGCATTTGAGCTCTGATAAGGGACAGACTGCCTCCTCAAGTGAAACCCTGGCTCCTGTGTATCCTGATTGGGAGACCCCTCCCAGTAAGGGCCGACAGACACCTCATACAGGACAACTCCGCTGACATCTGGCGGTGCCCCTCTGGGATGAAGCTTCCAGAGGAAGGAACAGGCAGCAATCTTTGCTGTTCTGTAGCCTCTGTTGGTGATACCCAGGCAAACAGGGTCTGAAATGGACCTCCAGCAAACTCCAGCAGAGGGGCCTGACTGTCAGAAGGAAAACTAACAAACAGGAATAGTATCAATACCAGCAAAAAGGAGGTCCACTCATAAACCTCATCCAAAGGTCACCAGCATCAAAGACCAAAGGTAGATAAATCCACGAAGATGGGGAGAAACCAGCACAAAAAGGCTGAAAATCCCAAAAGCCAGAATGTCTCTTCTCCTCCAAAGGATCACAACTCCTCGCCAGTAAGGGAACAAAATGGGATGGAGAATGAGTTTGGTGAACTGACAGAAGTAGGCTTCAGAAGGTGGGTAATAACAAACTCCTCCAAGCTAAAGGAGCATGTTCTAACCCAATGCAAGGAAGCTAAAAACCTTGAAAAAAGGTTAGATGAATTGCTAACTAGAATAACCAGTTTAGAGAAGAACATAAATGACCTGATGGTACTGAAAAACACAGCACAAGAACTTCGTGAAGCATACACAAATATCAATAGCTAAATTGATCAAGTGGAAAAAAGAATATCAGAGACTGAAGATCAAATCAATAAAGCGAGAAGACAACATTAGAGAAAAAAGAGTGAAAAGAAACAAACAAAGCCTCCAAGAAATATGGGACTATGTGAAAAGACCAAATCTATGTTTGATTGGTGTATCTGAAAGTGACGGGGAGAATGGAACCAAGTTGGAAAACACTCTTCAGGATATTACCCAGGAAAACTTCCCCAACCTAGCAAGACAGGCCAACATTCAAATTCAGGAAATACAGAGAACAACACAAATATACTCCTCAAGAAGAACAACCCCAAGACACATAAACGTCAGATTCACCAAGGTTGAAATGAAGGAAAAAATGTTAAGGGCAGACAGAGAGAAAGGTCAGGTTATCCACAAAGGGAAGCCCATCATACAAAGAGTGGATCTCTCTGTAGAAACTCTACAAGCCAGAAGAGAGTTGAGGCCAATATTCAACATTCGTAAATAAAAGAATTTTCAACTCAGAATTATACATCCAGCCAAACTAAGCTTCATAAGCGAAGGAGAAATAAAATATTTAACAGACAAGCAAATGCTGAGAGATTTTGTCACCACCAGGCCTGCCTTATAAGAGCTCCTGAAGGAAGACTTACATGGAAAGGAACAACCAGTACCAGCCACTGCAAAAACATACCAAATTGTGAAGATCACTGATGCTATGGATAAACTGCATCAACTAATGGGCAAAATAACCATTTTGCATCATAATGACAGGATCAAATTCACACATAACAATATTAACCTTAAATGTAAATGGGCTAAATGCCCCAGTTAAAAGACACAGGCTGGCAAATTGGATGAAGAGTCAAGACCCATCTCACGTGCAAAGACATACATAGGCTCAAAATAAAGGGATGGAGGAATATTTACCAAGCAAACAGAAAGCACAAAAAAGAAGGGGTTGCAATCCTAGTCTCTGATAAAACAGACTTTAAACCAACAAAGTTCAAAAGAGACAAAGACCGGCATTACATGATGGTAAAGGGATCAACACAACAAGAAGAGCTAACTATCCTAAATATATATGCACCCAATACAGGAGGACCCAGATTAATAAAGCAACTTCTTAGAGACCTACAAAGAGACTTAGACTTCCACACATTAATAGTGGGAGATTTTAATACCCCACTGTCAGTATTAGATCAACGAGAATCAACAAGACAGAAAATTAACAAGGATATCCAGGACTTGAACTCACCTCTGGACCAAGCAGACCTAATAGACATCTACAGAACTCTCCACCTCAAATCAACAGAATGTACATTCTTCTCAGCACCACATCACACTACATAGTTAGAAGTAAAGCACCCCTCAGCAAATGTAAAAGAACAGAAATCATAACAAACTGTCTCTCAGACCACAGTGCAATCAAATTAGAACTCAGGATTAAGAAACTCACTCAAAACCACACGACTACATGGAAACTGAACAACCTGCTCCTGAATGACTACTGGGTACATAACAAAATGAAGGCAGAAATAAAGATGTTCTTTGAAACCAATGAGAATAAAGACACAACATACCAGAATCTCTGGGACACATTTAAAGCAGTGTGTAGAGGGAAATTTATAGCACTAAATGCCCACAAGAGAAAGCAGGAAAGATTGAAAATCAACACCCTCACATCACAATTAAAAAAACCAGAGAAGCAAGAACAAACAAATTCAAAAGCTAGCAGAAAACAAGAAATAACTAAGATCGGAGCAGAACTGAAGGAGATAGAGACATGAAAAGCCCTTCAAAAAATCAATGAATCCAGGAGCTGGTTGTTTGAAAAGATCAACAAAATAGACCACTAGTGAGACTAATAAAGAAGAAAAGAGAGAAGACTCAAATAGATGCAATAAAAAATGATAAAGGGGATATCACCACTGATCCCACAGAAATACAAACTACCATCAGAGAATACTATCAACACCTCTATGCAAATAAACTAGAAAATCTAGAAGAAATGGATAAATTCCTGGACACATACACCCTTCCAAGACAAAACCAGGAAGAAGTCGACTCCCTGAATAGACCAATAACAAGTTCTGAAATTGAGGCAATAACTAATAGCCTACCAACCAAAAAAAGCCCAGGACCAGATGGATTCACAGCCGAATTCTAGAGGTACAAAGAGGAGCTGGTACCATTCCTTCTGAAACTATCCCAAACAATAGAAAAAAGAGGGAATCCCCCCGAACTCATTTTATGAGGCCAGCATCATCCTGCTACCAAAACCTGGCAGAGACACCACAAAAAAAAAAAAAAAAAAAAAAAAATTCCATGCCAGTATTCCTGATGAATATCGATGCGAAAATCCTCAATAAAATACTGGCAAACCAAATCCAACAGCACATCAAAAAGCGTATCCACCAAGATCAAGTTGGCTTCATCCCTGGGGTGCGAGGCTGGTTCAATACACAAGTCAATAAATGTAATCCATCACATAAACAGAAACAATGACAAAAATCCCAAGATTATCTCAATAGATGCAGAAAAGGCCTTCGACAAAATTCAATAGCCCTTCATGTTAAAAACTCAGTAACTAGGTATTGATGGAATGTGTCTCGAAATAATAAGAGCTATTTATGACAAACCTACAGCCAATATCATACTGAATGGGCAAAAGCTTGAAGCATTCCCTTTGAAAACAGGCACAAGACAAAGATGTCCTCTCTCACCTGTCTCTCTTATTCAACACAGTATTGGATGTTCTGGCTAGGGCAATCAAGCAAGAGAAAGAAAGAAAGGGTATTCAGTTAGGAAAAGAGGAAGTCAAATTGTCTTTGTTTGCAGATGACATGATTGTATATTTAGCAAACCCCATCATCTCAGCCCAAAATCTCCTTAAGCTGATAAGCAACTTCAGCAAAGTCTCAGGATACAAAATCAATGTACAAAAATCACAAGCATTCCTATAAACCAATAACAGACAAACAGCCAATTCATGAGTGAATTCCCATTCACAATTGCTACAAAGAGAATCGAATACCTAGGAATCCAACTTACAAGGGATGTGAAGGACCTCTTAAAGGAGAACTACAAACCACTGCTCAACGAAATAAGAGAGGATGCAAACAAAGGGAAAAACATTCCATGCTCATAGTTAGGAAGAACCAGTATTGTGAAAATGGCCATACTACCCAAAGTAACTTATAGATTCAATGCTATCCCCATCAAGCTACCATTGACTTTCTTCAGAGAATTGGAAAAACTACTTTAAATTTCATATGGAACCCAAAAAGAGCCCACATAGCCAAGACAATCCTAAGCAAAAAGAACAAAGCTGGAGGCATCATGCTGCCTGACTTCAAACTATACTATAAGGCAACAGTAACAAAAACAACATGGTACTGGTACCAAAACAGATATACAGACCAATGGAACAGAATGCAGGCCTCAGAAATAACACCACACATCTACAACCAACTGATCTTTGACAAACCTGACAAAAGCAATGGGGAAAGGATTCCCTATTTAATAAGTGGTGTTGGGAAAACTGGCTAGCCATAAGCAAAAAGCTGAATCTGGATCCCTTCCTTACACCTTATACAAAAACTAACTCAAGATGGATAAAAGACTTAAATGTTAAGACCTAAAACCATAAAAACCCTAGAAGAAAACCTAGGCAATGCCATTCAGGACATAAGTATGGGCAAAGACTTCATGACTAAAACACCAAAAGCAATGGCAACAAAAGCCAAAATTTACAAACGGGATCTAGTTAAACTAAAGAGATTCTGCACAGCAAAATTAACTATTATCAGAGTGAACAGGCAACCTACAGAATGGGAGAAACATTTGCAATCTATCCATTTGACAAAGGGCTAATATCCAGAATCTACAAAGACCTTAAAGAAATTTACAAGAAAAAAACAACCCCGGCCGGGCGCGGTGGCTCACGCCTGTAATCCCAGCACTTTGGGAGGCCGAGGTGGGTGGATCACAAGGTCAGGAGATCGAGACCATCCTGGCTAAGACGGTGAAACCCCGTCTCTGCTAAAAATACAAAAAATTAGCCGGGCGCGTTGGCGGGCACCTGTAGTCCCCGCTACTCGGGAGGCTGAGACAGGAGAATGGCGTGAACCCGGGAGGCGGAGCTTGCAGTGAGCTGAGATTGCACCACTGCACTCCAGCCTGGGTGATGAGCAAGACTCCATCTCAAAAAAAAGAAAAAGAAAAAACAACCCCATCAAAAAGTGGTCGAAGGATATGAACAGCCAATTCACAAAAGAAGACATTTATGTGGCCAACAAACATATGAAAAATGCTTATCATCACTGGTCATCGGAGAAATGCAAATCAAAACCACATTGAGATACCATCTCAAGCCACTTAGAATGACGATCATTAAAAAGTCAGGAAACAACAGATGCTAGAGAGGCTGTGGAGAAATGGGAATGCTTTTACACTGTTGGTGGGAGTGTAAATTAGTGCAATCATTGTGGAAGACAGTGTGGTGATTCCTCAAGGATCTAGAACCAGAAATACCATTTGACCCAGCCATCCCATTACTGAGTATATACCCAAAGGATTACAAATCATTCTACTATAAAGACACATGCACATGTATGTTTATTGCAGCACTCTTCACAATAGCAAAGACTTGGAACCAACTCAAATGCCCATCAATGACAGACTGGATAAAGAAAATGTGGCACATATACACCATGGAATACTATGCAACCATAAAAAAGATGAGTTCATGTCTTTGTAGGGACATGGATGAAGCTGGAAACCATCATTCTCAGCAAACTAATACAAGAACAGAAAACCAAACACCACATGTTCTCATAGGTGGGAGTTGAACAACGAAAGCACTCGGATACGGGGAGGGGAACATCACACACCGGTGCCTGTCGGAGTGGGGGAGGGATAGCATTAGGAGAAATACCTAATGTAGATGACGGTTTGATGTGCAGCAAACCACCATGCCACATGTATACCTACATAACAAACCTGAGTATAATAAAAAAGATTTTAAAAAGTTTCAACTTGAAATAGTTCAGAAATAAAATACTTTTAATCATTAAGCAATATATAGTTGAGTTGTATATTACTTTAATAGTAAATTTTACTTTTCAAAGTATATACTAAGTCAATGAAATGTGAGATCTTTTCTCTGATATTTTTGATTTGTTATATTGCTAATGTATGGTTGTTTATATAGCCAAGATCGTAACATTTCACCTTGAATTGCATAATCCAGCCTTCAGTGGGAGTCAGGTCGTGGGTTACTGCATATACCTCCCGTCCGTCATGACTGCCACAGAGCATCACACCATCAGGGGACTCACAGAATCTCTCTACTGTGCAATCATCATGGAATAGCCAGTGCTCATTGACTTAAAACAGAAAACAAAATTTTATGACAAATCTGTGACAAAAATACTTTGAGCAAATGTTCACTTTAAGCAATACATAGAATTATTTTAAGTAGAAACTGCTCATGTTGTATATACTCTATAGACAAAACATTAATGTAAACACATTGTTTCAGGAATGTAAATACTAGGAGGATTGAGATATATGCCCTTTGTCTGATATTAGTACACACAGCACCATAGATATTACTCTGCACATGAAAAAAAGTATATTGTATGCATTGTAAATGAAAATCAAAAGGAAATAACTAATTTTTTGACAGATATTTAACTTTTTAGGTAGCATATAAAGAAGGAGAGATAATTTTAATAACAGGATAGGGAAGAGAGTTCACTACTTCTACTCAAATTCTGAAAGTGTTATCTGGGTAACTAAAAAGCTTGTAATGAGTTTTTTTTATAGCTTTATCAAGATATAATTGATATACAAAAATTACACACTTTTAAAATATACATCTTGGCTGGGTATGGTGGCTCATGCCCATAATGCCAGCACTTTGAAATGCTGAAGTGGGAGGATCGCTTAAGACCAGCCTGGGCAACATAGCAAGATCCTGACTGCTAAAAAAAAAAATTAGCTGGTGTGGCAGTTCATGCCCATAGTCTCAGCTACTCAGGAGGCTGCTTGAGTTCAGGAGTTTAAGGCTGCAGTAATTTGTGATTGTGTCACTGCACTCCAGCCTGGGCAGCAGAGTGAGACCCTGTCTCTAAAAAATTTGTTTTAAAAAATGAAATATACATCTTGATGACTTTGGAAATATGCACACCCTATGATACTATCACCATAAGCAGGGTACCAAATCGATCCATCACTTCCAAAAATTTCCTTGCATTCTTTTGTGTGTGTGTGTTTTTGTTGTTGGGGGGTTGCTGTTTAGAACACCTGACAAGAGACATATCCTCTTAACATATTTTCAGTGCACAATATCATCCTGTCAACCACAGACACTATGTCGTACAACAGATCTCTAGAACTTATTTCTTTTGCATGACAGAAACTTTATAGCTATTGAAAAAGTATTCCTCATTTCCCCTTTCCCCAGATCCTGGCAACCACCCTATTTAATTAGATAAACAAATGATTTTTGAGTTTAAGAAATGAGTTTATAACAAATGAGTTTATAACAAACTTGTTATAAAGGCTAATTTTAAGTCCTAAAATGTGAAGCTATATATAATTTGGCCAAAAGTAAAATAAAATATTATTAAAGAGATTATTTAAGAAATTAGGATTCTAAGATAATACTGTTATAAATTTACCTTCGTAATGTTCTTAATATTTGATTATTTAGGTATGGATATTCAAGTATTCTGGATAAATATTTCTTTTAGTAAGTCTTGACTCCTAAACCTGATTAACAGTTAACACTTTGAGGAAATGTACTCAGCAAAATACTACTGAAGGAATAGATTTGGAAGAGTCTAAAGAAAACCTAAGTAGTAAGACTATGAATTGATTAATGCAGAGTACATCTTATGTGTTGATCCTCTCTCTCTCTCTCTCTCAACCCCTTCCTCCACAACCCTCACAGTTCCTTCTCTCTTCTGGAAGAGGTGATTTTACATTAATTTTATCCCAGAAAAGTTAGAAATTAAACATATCCATAATATATGTTGCATCTCATTCACAACATGCTTTGATTTTATAGGTCCAATTCTTTTCTAAAAGTTTTCTGGCTAGTCCCAGCATTTCCAGGGAAGCTGAACAGGTGCAGCCTGGAGGCTTGGAGCCACTATGGAAGCAGCACAGTTGATGCCTCAGAGGATCCAGAGAAAAGACCAAATAGTTATAATTCAGCCTTCACCCATATTGTGTCTTTTTGATTTTGTCTGAGCATATATGCCTGCACAACAAGTAGCTTATCTCTGGGATTCAAATAGTGATTGCAATGCCATTATCTATTTTTCTACTGTGAGGGATTTGGAGCCACATTTAGTCCTACATCACAGATACAGGACTCAAGAATCAAAGCGCACAGAAATTTGAATTCCAGTAAGAATATTCTGAGCTAGTTTATTCTGGGGCACATCATTTTATGCTAGAACTCTGCAATCCTGATGAAAGAGGGCTTGCATTGCTCAACTAACTCACGTGTGTCTCCTGCAGTATTAGTAACTACTTCTGTATGTACACGTTAGTTTCTAGGAACTTCATTTTTGCAAGACAGACAGGAGCTAGAAAATTTGTTTCTTCAATTGTATATCGCTAATTAAACATAAAATCAAATCAGCATTTTAGGTACTTGAATAACTAATCTGTGCTTACTTTTATTCATATGGAAGCAGTGTTTGAATTATTCTGATTGTAAACTCACTT
The DNA here is from genome assembly GCF_002776525.5 of Piliocolobus tephrosceles. Lineage (NCBI taxonomy): Eukaryota > Metazoa > Chordata > Mammalia > Primates > Cercopithecidae > Piliocolobus > Piliocolobus tephrosceles. Next base: position 96,115,253 of record NC_045441.1, read on the forward strand.
ATGTAAACCATTATACAGGAAAAAATAAGTGAGTAATGAAGCAACGTTCTGAACTAGATCTATGTAAGCAAATTTCAATACCTTCTTAAGAGAATATGACACTTAGTAGTGGTGAGGGACATTTTAAGCTTTTTCTGTTTACAAGTTTTTTTTTCTTTTTTTTTTTTTTAAAAACAAGAGTTTCAAAGTAAATATTTGCTGTTACGTTATGCCACATGATATACTAGTGAATTAGTGAAATTAACCTAAATATTCAGTATTATTGAGTATATAGCTACTAAAATTTTATATTCAAAGATATCTAAGGATATGAGAAAATGAGGATTTAATTATAAACAAAAAAGAAGCTATGACATATATAATTTAAGACTATAATTTTGTTAAAAATATGTTTATGTAAATGCACTCAAAAAAGTTCTCTAAGAATATATGCCAAAATATTGACAATGGTTATCCCCTGAGTGATTTTTATTTTCATCCTTATTTATGATTTTATGTATTTTCTCAGTTTCACATTTTGAACATGTATACTTTTACAATAAAATATTAACTAAAGTTAAAATTTTTAAAATTCCTCAAGTTTCAATTTTTTTCCAGGACATGCTGTTCCTCCGGAAGATTCTTATCAGTCTTATTATTGTTAAAATGACTGTCCTTTCCATGCAAGATGCTAGGGGCTGAGCTGGGTGTGACAGAGTTCTACCGTCTGAATCAATACTAGCATAATAGTATATCTATCTTTACTGTTTAGATACATGTTAGTATGAGATACATAATGAATATCACTGCTTTATCTGAAGATACCATGTTTCATGTAGTATAACCAAATACATGGCATGGCAAAGATACATACTTAATACAAGACAGCACTTTTTATAAAGATGACCAGAATAGTGTCATGAAATGAAAACATTAAAAATGAGAGGATAGGCCGGGCGTGGTGGCTCACACCTGTAATCTCAGCACTTTGGGAGGCCGAGATGGCCAGATCACCTGAGGCTGGGAGTTCGAGACCAGCCTCGCCAACATGGTGAAACGCCATCTCTACAAAAATTACAAAATTAGCTGGGCATGGTGGCGCATGCCTGTAATCCCAGCTAGTCTGGAGGCTGAGGCAGGAGAATTGCTTGCACCTGGGAGGCAGAGGTTGCAGTGAGCCGGGATTGTGCCATTGCATTCCAGCCTAGGCAAAATAATGAAACTGTCTTTAAAAAAAAAAAGAGGAGTAGAAAGAGGTCCTTCCTGCTTCACCAGGATCATTGAAAACCCCTATGGGGAATGAAGGGTAACAAGCAAGACCTGGGACATGACCTAAGACATGAAATGCCATTACAAATGTATCTGCCCTGTAGCAAAACAAAATACTTGTCTTCAGATATTAAAACAAATGACTGGGAAATGTCATTTGTTGGGTAGAATATTTGGGTAGAAATCTTTGGCTTTCTACCCAAAATAGAAAACAGGAAACACTGAAAATTTTCTAAGAGAAGAAAATCATCCTGTTAATAAAATTATAGATTGCTATATATAAAAACACACTAGCTGGCTTGAATGAAAGAAAAGATTTAGTTAAAATGCCAACCAGGAAAGCTGAGAGGAACAAAAGGATGACACCCTTTTCAGTGTTTCTGCACACTGGAACATCTGAAAAGGTTCTACACTTCGCTCTTTTGAAAAGACCCAAATCCAAACCACTGCATTTCCACTGGGCTTTTTATTTAGCACTGTGCATAATTTACCTGAAGTTTTGTCTTCCATAAACATGTCAAAGGCAATCCTCCCAACAGGGCCGGCATCTGCAGGGGAGCGCTCGTGCTGGGGCACTGGGGCGCTGCTGAAAGTGTCCAGCATAACGGTCCTTTGGTCAGCAGAGCCTGAGATGAGGACATTGTCAATGGCCCAGTCGTTCTGATCCAGGCCATCATGTCTTGGCTGCCACCAGCGGAAGCGAGTGGCAATCTCTTTAGCATCAGGAGGGAGAAGGATATTCACAAATCTATAGGAAAATGATGGGGAAGGGTGTGGGAAAGAACCCTTGTCAAATATCTCCTGTGAGTAAAAGATTTACAACCAGCCATAAGATACTATACGTCACATGGTGGGTGAGGGAGGGACATTAGCTAAAATAATTTTCAAAAACCGTAATTAACTGGCTTAATTTTATGAAGTCTCAGTAGTCACTAAATTGAGAGAAATAGAATGTGAACAGATTCAAGTATCCTGGAACTACCAATCGGTTCTGTCTGTGGGCAGGCTTTAGATGGACTGCAGTTTTTTGCATACCTGGTTGGTATCTGTAGGCCTAGAGTATACGCGCTTTGGTAGACATAAGCCAAAATGCTGACTTTTTTCTGTCACCTAGTGTTTGGCTTCTTCTGCTTCCTTCCCTGGCACCTTGTTTTTACTGTTTCCATGAGTGCTGGCAAGTGACTTGGTGTATGGACACTGGGTTGTGGGAGAACATTTGGGCTGTCAGCCTGAGGGTACTAGGTCCATTATCAGTTGTCTATGGTGCAGACACTGACTTTGTTTATATGCTTTGTTGAAAATATTTAACATTCTATATATTCATAGAAAATGTCATGTGAGAACCATGGGCTAGCAAGCCCAGCATGCTATCTATCCCTGTCTCACTCACCAGGGACAGACATGGAAAAATGTGGCTCTATGCTCCAACAGGAAACTGAATTAGCTAGAAATGAGGTCTAAAATGCCCCTTAATCACAATTACATATGAAAACCCAGGAACATATCAACCTCTTGAATTTATATTCATAACTCATAAAATCTGTCAGGGAAGATAACGTCCTTAGATTTGCCATCCTTCTCACAAAGTATCTCTTTTTTTTCCCCCCTGAGACAGAGATCTCACTCTGTTGCCCAGGCTGGAGTGCAATGGTGCAATCTCGGCTCACTGCAACCTCTGCCTCCTGGGTTCAAGCAATTCTCCTGCCTCAGCCTCCCGAGTAGCTGGGGTTACAGGCGCACATGCCACCACACCTGGCTAATTTTTGTATTTTTAGTAGAGACGGGGTTTCACCATGTTGGCCAGGCTGGTTTCGAACTCCTGACCTCAGGTGATCGACCCACCTCGGCCTCCCAAAGTGCTGGGATTACAGGCATGAGCCACCATGCCCAGCCAGTATCATCTTATTTTTTTTTTAATCTTTGCTAATCTACCTCTCTTTAACCTCAAGGGATGCCTCCTAGTGTTTGCAAAGTTCCAAGGCAAGGCAACCAGTCCAAGTTCATCCCACGAAGCCCTTTAAACTGAGGGCTGCAGTGACAGTTGTTTTAATTCTTGCCTTTCACATTAAAGAGGTTTCATTATATTAGTTTTGTTTATACAGTATAAAGATATTGTTGATTTTATTTTTCCTTCCTTTTTTTTTTCTGTCTTCCTTGAGGTACAGTGGCCAGAACAGTAGGTAGTATTCCAGATGGAGGCCAACCAAGATTCATTCACAGGTAGGATGCTTTTAGTTGGATTTCTACAACTTGAATTTTAAATACTTTTTTCTATTATGCCATCATTCTATGCACCCTTTGGGCCATGGTGGCTTAATAGATCTTAGTCTTAAGGAAGAACAGTGTAGACTAGAAAGTATGAAACTTAGACCCTCACCTGTGCGGGTACTGGCACCTGGGAGACATCACCCTTTAGGCAGAGTCTTTTCCAAAGTCTATTTCCTCATTTTTGTCAATTTTGAAGCTCATTTGTCCTCCCCTGCACCTTTTTTTTTTTTTTTTTTTTTGGTATGCTTATCTTGTGAGATGTTCCTAAAATTTACCTCTGTTGGTTTGGCATGTTTAATTACATACTATCCAAAATCTGTCAGTTTCTGGAGGGGATACACAATCACACTTCTTCACCCAGAGCAATTATCTTTTACCTCTAGTTTTTCTTTCCTATTTCTAAATTAGTTTTTATTTTCTCTGATAAATCTCTGACCACATTTTAAAAGTCTCTGGAATGTAAATTTACCTAAGGCTACTTGAAAGTCTAAATAAATTATGACCACTGTTCCTACCTCAATTTGTTTCCCCTTCAGAGAACTAAAGTAGATTAGACAGTTATGCTTTCACCCTACAGAAACATAACTCTCTTCTGCTTGTATGTTATGCTGCTTAAGTGTTCAGGAACTCATACTTGAGGTTTTTATAAATTCCTCCATCAAGATGAAGTAAGCAGTTTACTTGGCTTGTCTGTTACCGCCTACTAATAGTTGAGCCCAGGGTACTCTGTACCACTTAGCTTCTAGTTGGATTCCTTTATTGGCGTCCAACTTTAATGCAAGTGGAAGATTTAAAAGTTTTTGCTTGTGGCAAAAACTACTGGTATTTCCTCAATGGCCATTCTCCCTTTCTTCCTTCCTAATAGGAGCCTGTCTTTTTATCCAGGTGCCTGGTTGCCCAGAATAAAGACAGCATGTCCAGCCTTCCTTGCATCTGAGGGTGGCTATGTGGCTAAACTCTATAGCTAATGGAATATAAAAGGAAGTATGTGCAGCTGTTAGGAAATGTCCTTGAAGAGACAGCACACCCTTCTCGCCTCAACCTCCTTCCTATAGACTGTAAAGTTGGGGAGCTAGTGGCCCTTTTGGACCATGAGATGAAAGTCACATGCTGAGTGGGGCAGAACAATAAGACAGGAGGAACCTGGGTCACTGGTGCTTGTGGAGCTACTATAGCAGTCCTGGAGTAGTTTTTTTTTGGGGGATGTAATTTACATAGGAGAGAGAAAAACTTGTTATTTTGTGTTTCCTGCCATTGATAGCTGAACCTATTCTTAACTGATACATTGAATGTAAATGATCATTTATAAGATTCTTTTTATTTTACTCAAATTTTAGCCCATATCTGGCTTGCCATGCATTAAAGGATTATCTATGTTTCTTTTTTTTAAAGATAGGGTCTTACTCTGTCACCCAGGCTAGAGTATAGTGCCACAATCATAGCTTACTGCAGCCTCAAACTCCTAGGCTCAAGCAATCCTCCTGCCTCAGCCTCCTGAGGGGCTGGGACTATAGGCACATGCCACTACACCCAGGTAATTTTTTTGTTTGTTTATTTTTTGGGAAAGGTGTCTTGCTTTGCTGCCCAGGCTGGTCTTGAACTCCTGGCTTCAAGTGATCCTCCTGCCTTGGCTTCCCAAAGTGCTGGGATTACAGGTGTGAGACACCGTGCCCAGCATGTGTTTCCTGTCTGGGTTCTATTTATTTCCTCTTCTCTTTGGCCTCCCCTTGGACCCTGCCTTTCTCTTTCTTTCTCATTCTTTCTCTCTTCTCTTTTCTTACCCTCGTCCTCCTCCTACTTTACTGAATATGCTATTTTCCTTCTTAACAAGTCTTTGACATTTCTAATTGGTCATATTCATTGCATTTGGCCCTTCAATAATTTTTTTAAATGACCCATACATTGTGTTTATTCAAGGTTTTTAAGTAAGGAGTTTAAAAATAATCTCTAGGCTTCTTAAGGATATTTACATTTTATTGGGTTTCTTTGCTTTCCAGTCCAAAATTCTCTAAAAACGGAGTGAAAATTTCTGTTTCCATTTTCCCAAAGCATTGCTGAAATTAATTATAATATACTAGTTAATTTCTGTGGGTTTTTGCACTGGGTTTATTCACTGTTGACATTGTGGTAGAATATTTCATCTTATTCTGGGATGTGAAAACTAGTTGTTCTTAAAAACCCAAACCAGCTATTTATCCAGCTCAGAAACCCTTCTTCATTTCAGTCTCAGAGGCATCCTCTACTGAGGCATAAGTCTGAGGTTCCCCTCAGTCTCCTGTGATTGATTGCTGGTAGCAATCTTTGCTCAACGTACTCATTATTAGATATCAAATCAAATACAAACCCGGGCTTACTGTACTGGTCATAGAAAATCTCCATGAGCAGGTTCCAGGTAATGCCTCCATTGACAGAATATTCCAAGAGAACACCTTGGTTACGGTTGTTTGGTGTAATCAGGCACCCATACATGAAGTAAAATTGGATGAACTCAGCATTAGTGAGGTTTAGATCCACAGTGACTAATAATCGACTACAACCCTAAGAAAAAGAAGTAAAATGAAAAAAACAAAACAAAACAAAAAAACAGTGATAAGGAATCTCAGTTGCAGGTTACAGATTTTCTATGGATTTTTTTTTTTTTTTTTTGAGACAGGGTCTTGCTTTGTCACCTAGGCCGGAGTGCAGTGGCACCATCACAGCTCACTGCAGCCTTGACCTCCTGGGTTCAAGCGATCCTCCCACCTCAGCCTCCCAAGTGGCTGGGACTACAGGTGCATGCCTCCATGTCTAGCTAATTTTTTGTAGAGACAGGGTTTCATCATGTATCCAGGCTGGTCTTGAACTCCTGGGCTCAAATGATCTGCCTGCCTCGGCCTCCCGAAGTGCTGGTATTTCCTTTCTTTTAATATTTATTTTGTAATACAAACCACACAGTATTGTAGCACTGATTTTCTTACCCTGTTTCTTTCTATGCTGGCTCTTAGTATTTTGCCTAGTACACAGTAGGTACCCAGCACATGTTTGCTGAACTTTGAAATTTCAGCATTCAAGACTTATTTACAGAGAACAACGTATTCCAAGATGATTTTCTCTTTTTATTTTTCCTTTTTTTAATATAAAAGTTTATTTGCACCAAGGTTGAGTACTGCAGCCCAGGACACATTTCCAAGTTGTCTTGGCTGTTTTTTATTTTTCATATGCAAGATGAGAGCTGGAACTAAGATAACTGTCCTTTATTTTTATTAAACTAACTCTAGTTATTTTCAGACATTTATTAGATTTTTAAAAATGAATCAACCACTAAGAAAACAGCACACTGAGATGACTATTTTATTATTATTGTTATTTAATTTTTTGAGACAGAGTCTGGCTGGAGTACAGTGGTGCAGTGTTGGTTCACTGCAACCTCCATCTCCTGGGTTCAAGTGATTCTCTTGCCTCAGCCTCCCAAGTAGCTGGGACCACAGATGTGTGCTACCATACCTGGCTGATTTTTGTATTTTTAATGGAGATGGGGTTTCACAGTGTTGGCCAGGCTGGTCTTGAACTCCTGACCTCAGGTGATCTGCCCACCTCGGCCTCCCAAAGTGCTGGGATTACAGGCGTGAGCCACTGTGCCTGTAAGTAGATGACTATTTTAATATGAAATTTAAAAATAGCCACATCTGGAAATTTTATAATTATAGAGATAATCTCTAATTATTGTAATGTTTTAAATTTAACATAATTTAATGGCATCTGTATTAATTTCTTAATGTTGATATGTGGATTTTTTTTTAGTTGGACATATGTGAAAAACTACTTTTAGTTCTAAGTGAGAAAAAGTATCCTGAACACTGCATTCTTTGTCAGTGTTGATGATTATAAAAAGCCTATATGCTGTATGTCGTCTTGTTACTCAAGCTAAAATGTTGAATATAAATAATACACTTCATTGGCACAAATGTAAACTCTAAGGTAGGGCATGCTAAGGAAATAAAGAGCTGGCAGTAAATTTGTTATTTTAAAACACTAATTTGTCTATCTAATCATGGTATGAAAGAAATTGTATTTTAAACAGAGTCGTCTTTGGCAGAAAAGTAGAGTGACTATAAAATTTCTCAACGTTTCGAACCTTGCTGCTGTCACTCACAAGATAATATGCTACACCTACAAATGTCTAGTAATGTCTAATAATTATTCTTTCCTGGATAATCTATAAAAATGATTCATTGTTGTTAATAGATTCAGGAACCATTGCAGATCATTTTCCAGATTTTTGGCTCCTTAAATGCAAAATCTGTTGCAAGCTCAAGAGTTGTCAATTAAAAGGGCTCCATGCACATGGAAGATTGCCCAAGTGCTCTTTTCCAAGACGAACATTCACTCACATTCTTTTATAATGTGTACTTAAATATGCCCTGTGCTGACACTACCCTGAATAATTAAATTGTCTCAACTGATTTGTGGTAGAAGAATCCTGGGAATGATTAGTATTTTCTGATTCTTTAGTATAAAGCATAGCATAAAGTTATACTATATTTTCCGATTACTTAGTATAAAGTATAGTATAAAGTTATCTTTACAGTATAAAGATTTGTATAAAGTTGCAAGTTCAGATCAGGGTTGTACATTTAGGATAACTAACTCTGCATCTTGGTTTACCCAATAAACTTCAGAAGAGAGTCAGCTATTTGGAAGGAACTTAAGAGGAGCAGAAATGAATAACTAGCAGCCAAACACTCACCCCACTGAAATGGAGAGCCATTCCCGACGCCACAGCTCCACACACTGTACTCAATTTCCCTCCATTCACAGTCAGCCAGTTCTGATTGGATGGAGCTCGATTGAAATTGTCTTTGAGTTGGGTTGGAAGAGAGGTCTCGGGGTCATCACAGTACAGGCCACCCCACTGTTCATCACAGCTGGGTGCAGAGCAGGAGAGAGGAAAAGTCAACATCAGACAAAGCCCCTGCAAGCTTGTTCTCAAATTAGTGAAGACTACTCTTTTCCTAGTCCAAGATGATGAAAAGTTACTGGTTTTCGGAGAGCTTGCCAGAATTCACCTGCTCTCCTTAACTGTGCTTTAGGTTACAAATAATCTATGAATTAACTAACTCTAACATTTCCTAAGGTAGTGATTCAGCATTACAGGTGGAGAGAAAGAAGCAACTTCGAAGAGTCTACTAAAGGCCCATCTCTTATATCACAGAGCTCTGAATGGCTGATAAACAATGGGAGCTGCCAAAGTAAACTGGTAGGTCCTAATAATTTATGAAATTGGTCTTTTTAACAGAGGCTTTGAGCCACTTAGGAATCCAAGGGGCTATGGTTCTAACAGCAGACAATACTTTGGACAATAACTGTCACTTCTTACCAAAAGACTGACTTCCCTGTTTAGGGTGGAAGGGAACATGAATATAGGACTAGGAGGCTCAGGGGTCTCAAGGGTCATCCTGGGTATGGGCTAAAATCATTAGCCAAAAATAGACTTCCCAGGTGTATGGGGAAAGCATCTTCATTCATACTTCCCCATTAAACAGGATAATCTCAAAAATAAAGCATAGAGGCCCACACACCATGGGTCTCTACGCTTTACATACACACACACACACACCCCCCTTCATTTAAATTATTCCAAATATGCTGAGGTTCTCTAAGAGTAATATAATAGGCCTGTCCATCAAGTACCTCTGGTAAATTGACCAGACATCTACATACTTTCTTAGGCAAACAACATGGCAATATAAATAAACAACAACAAATGCATATCCTTACACATATTCAGACCTAAGTGAGAAAAATACTTACGATGTATTAGTTTTGGCCAGAACTTACTGAACTCCTGAACCTTTTCTAATGTTATTTTCAAGGCTCAAGTGTATTGCAGAAACACAGAAGGAAATAAAATATAGTTAATTATAATTCATCCATCTCCTGACAAGATAGCTATTGTTCAGTTCCTAATCCCTAAGCAAGAATGAAGATACAGTATCCATCAACTTCACTGTTAGCTCAAGATCATATTTCAGAAAAAAATGTATAACTTAAGGAAGCATGGGAGTGATTCAAAAACCAGTTACAGAAAAATCTCCTAGATGGAATGTGAATCAGGAGCTTTCAACAGAAGGAAGAAAAAAAATCGACTTACACACAGTTTCCCTGGATGCATCTCCCATGGCCACTGCACATGTCTATGCAGCCATCCCCGATATAGACATTATCTATTGCCCACGTCTGCTGCTTGTCAAAGGGAGCTGGTTGATGCCAACGAAAACGAGTGGCTTGGGACCTTTGAAGAAGATGAGAATTTTAATGAAGGATGCTGTGGAAAAGAAAGTGTGTTCCAGTATGTTTGAACAAGTGCATGGAGAAGTGTAACACAAAAGCACGTACATTCCTACTCCTTTTCTGAAAAGAACATTCATTATTACAATTTTTGTTTTTTTTGAGATGGAGTCTTGCTCTGTTGCCTGGGCTGGAACACAGTGGTGCCATCTCAGCTCACTGCAGCCTCCGCCTCCCGGGTTCAAGCAATTCTCCTGCCTCAGCCTCCTGAGTAGCTGGGATTATAGGCATGCACCACAATACCCAGTTAATTTTTGTATTTTAGTAGAGACAGGGTTTCACCATGTTGGCCAGGCTGGTCTTGAGCTCCTGACCTAAAGTGGTCCGCCCACCTCAGTCTCCCAAAGTGTTGGGATTACAGGCATGAGCCACTGTGCCTGGCTGGCCATTATTACAATATTCTATACAAAACATTGTTTATAGTCAAACCAGACCAACCAAACTGATAGCTTGATCATACATTTTGGCCCAGTGATCTTTCTGAACCTTGTAAAGAACCGACAGTCAGAAACAAAAACGAATCCTAAAACTGGAAGCCTCAGGGGAGCCGTGAGCCTTGGATTTCGTGTGGAAAGTACCGTGGAGTGACACCAGAGCTGCTGCTAACTTGTAAGTGCAAAATCAGAAAAGATGACTATCCCCGAGCAGCTGCAACCCCTCTGCATTTGGTTTGGGAACAGAACATGGGCTGGATTTCAGCTTCCCACTTGCTTCCTAATTGGACAGAGAAAATTGTACAGAGAAAAGAGAGAGCATAGTAAATGAGACTAGACTTACTTTGCATCAATATAAAAGCGATATAAGTAAAGCTAAAACAGAGGTTCTCCCATTCCAGAGGCAGAAATATATTTGCTCATTCACACAGTTCTGGGTAGTGTCTTGCTCAGAAATACAAAAACACGTGTTTTCAGAGGCACTAGATGGCAGTCAAATCCAAGCAATGCCTCAGGCTCAAGTGCATTGAACATGAAAAGACTTTTAGAGGAAACCATTTGTGTTTATTGATCCATATATGTTCTGTCATTAAGAGACCGTTAATCATTTGACTGAGGAATCTCTGTTTAAGGCAGGACAAAAGACCAAACAACAGGAATGTGTTTGCATTTTCCAAATGAAAATATTTCTATGAAGTTCAGAAAATGGAGAAGAAACAGACTAGGACTAAAATCTTCACTCTGAAATAAAGAGGTCAGTCCGATACATGTCTGTACAAACCGTTTCTCCATAATTTTGCTTGCTCCCCAGCTTCTGCATGTTCCCCCAGCAGAGTGATCTCTGCCTAACAAACTCCTGTCACTTTCTACTGCATTTTACCGAAACCCCCAGTCCTCTCCTTGGCCCACAAGGTCCTGCCTGAGATCTGCCTGAACTTGGGCCTCTGCTTTCCTCCCTCATCATGATCACTCGTGTCTGGAGTACTGTTTCTCCCCTCAGGTCTCAAAGTGCACCAAACTCATCCCACCTTTCTGCCTGCATGTTCTCTTTTCCTCTGTCTCTCTCTCTCTCTCTGCCTCTCCCTCCCTTCCTCTCTTTCTGCCTGGTTAACTTCTGTGTGTCCTTCGGGTGTCAGAAATGTCAGGTCCTCACAGAGAATTTTTCTTCCTGACCCCTTTTAAAATGATGTTTCTTCCATGCTATTCTCTCTCATAGCAAACTGTTGTTTTCCTCTTATAGTATTTGTCACAATTACAGTTATACATTTATTTGCATACGTATTTGATACATGTCTGTCTCTTCCTTGAACGGTAAGTTACAAGGAACAGGGCAGGGTTGATTCCTTTTTGCTCAACATCATAGACTTCATGTACAGCACCTAGAGCTTAGTAGGTGTTCTAAAGGCCCAGGAAGTTGGTATCCAGGGACTTCCATTCTCACAGTAAGCAATGTGGAAATGCACCGATGCCCGCAAGTTGTGCAGCTCAGTGGTTTTGCTGATAAATTATTTTTAATGACTAAATTTATCTAAATTTATTTATAGCTATGTCTGTTTATCTGCAGCAGCAACTTATAATTAACATAGTGGAATACCATATTTCCATAGAACATAATTACTTGGCATCAACATTTATATATATATATATGTATATATATTTTAGACTATAAGCTTCTGAAGGGCAGAGAATATCTCTGTATTCCTTAGGGGAAACTGTTTTGTATCCTCAGTGCTTATAGATAGTAGGTAAGTAATAAACTTTCTTTGTTCCTCTAATATCTTACACATACTTCACCAAAGCCCTCGTCACCTTGTCTTAAAAGTGCCTATTCATATGTAATTTCCTGTTAGATTGTTTTCCTTATTTATCATTTTATTGTTGGTGGCACCTACAGATGGAGCTTCATAAACATTTGCTGAAAGACTAGACTATTCAGTTCATAGTAATAAAGATGCCCAGGAAGATCAAAACACCCTACAAAAGATATCCTGTAGGGTAGATGGGCAGGGCCTGGTGTCAGCTGTGGAGGGGTGGTGATTTGATGGCTGTTAAAGGGGGCAGACAGCTTTCCCGCAGCTGAGAGGTGGCATGGGTTTCCTAACAGGTGGTTGCTTTCTGAGCATTGGCTGTGTTTAATCACAATGTGGGCAACCACTTAGAGAAACTGTACGGAAGATTTAAGAGCCAGATACATTGTTGGAGTTGACAGCATTTATGGGGACTTCCAATGCTGACATTTTCAATTTGTGCAACTCTCTGGCATTTCAAAGAAAAGGAAACAGTAAGAAACTACATGAGAAATGTACTAACATGGGAGCTGGCCCCTTAGGAGTAAAGATAAGTGAGGGCTTTCATTTGTACTCTGGCACTAGTAGGTTCTATGTCCACTAGAACCTTATTAAACATGTATAATAAGGGAGTTAAATGAGATGATTTTTAAGGCTCCTTCTCAGATGTGATGATTTCATATTCTTAGGAATAACTACACCTAGTAATTATGTACCCATCAAACAAGGATACACATAATATCCGATATTAATTTGTAAGAAGAAGAAACATTTTCACTAAGAACTGGAATATAAGTTAAAAATGAGAGTTTGGAAGTTGAATTGCCAGGACTTCTTATTCCCAGCCCTGTCACAGCTCCACTGTGTGAAGGGGCCACATCACTTATGTTTATGTGCTGATGTTTCCCTGTCAGTAAAACTGGGAAGATGCTACCTTCTGCCTCACAAGGGTGTTGTGAAAATTAATTAGTTCTTGTTTACCAAGACCTACGAGTGTCTTGGTGGAGTTCCTCGGCAGGTGTTATCATTTATCTTTAGAATGATGGCCACCATCAGCTGCTACTTCTTGGAGTTGGGGGAAAAATGGCCCCAGAGAAGATCTCTCATTTTTCCATATCCTTGAACTCTCTCCTCTTGCTTCTTTTGTGGAGTTATACCATTTCTTCCCCATCTACAGTATATAGTAAGTGTTACATCAGTTTTGTTTTAATAGATATCCATTGCTAAGTAGTTAAAATATTACTGTTAATAGTATGGTTCCTCTCACTGGTGTCCCAGGTATCTCTCTCCACACTACCTCCGCACCTTTTAACAGATGTCACTACACATTACAGAGTTTTCATTTTTGCTCTTTTCTTCAGAATGACTCTACCTATGAAGTCCTCACTATTATCATCATCATGAGAAAAAGCCCTTTGAAAGGAACACAATGTTTTAAACCTCTTCTTCCTTCCCTGAAATAGCTTCTACTTCGAAAGAGATACATAAAATATTTAAGCCTAGAAAATCTAGCCTAACAATGCCATTCTACCAAAGACAATGATGACACCCAGTGACCTAAGTCTCACACTGATTCACTAACAAAACTGAAACAAGGCAAGGATCTCTTGGTTCATGATTACTTTGTATTCTCATTAAGTAAATCTTTCAAAACTCCACTGCAACCTCCACAAAATCATCCTACCCTTATCATTACCCGTAAATATGAACAGTTGTTAAGCTATGGGAGGCTGTATGTGTTGCAGCTATATGTGTTTTGACTTCTGTGTCAGCTTCGGAGCTGAAGCCCCTGGCCCTCTGTGTTTGAGCAACTGACTCTGTGATGTCAGCCCATTTCAAAATGTGTGTCTATTTGCCTTGCAAGTTAAAATTTCCTCCACTAGCCTATTTCTTTGTATTAGCCTATCTTCTTTGACAAAGTTGAAGAATATTCCAAAGAAGATATATAAATGGCCAATAAGCACAGGATAAGAAGCCCAACATCATCAGCCTTTAGGGAAATGTCAGTGAGAACCACAATGAGATACAACCTCACACCCATGAAGATGGCAACAGTCAAAAAGACAATAACAAGTGCTGGTAAGGATATGGGAAATTAGAATCCTCTGCATTGCTGGTGGGAAGGTAAAAGAGTACAGCTGCTGTGGATAAAAGGTTGTCAGTTTCTCAAAATGTTGAACATAATTACGAGCAATTCCACCTCTAGGTATATAGCCAAGAAAAGTGAAAACATACATCCACATAAAATTTGCACAGAAAGGTTCACAGCAGCATAAAAGGTGGAAGGAACCCAAGAGCCTATCAAGTGATGAACAGATAGATAAAATGTGTCACATCCATAAAATGGAATGTTAATCGGCTGTAAGGAGGAATGAGGAGCTGGTACATTCCACAATATATCACACTACACTTTGATGCTAAGTGAAGGAAGCCAATTGTAAAACAAACACACATTGTATAATTCCATTTCTATGAACTGTCCAGAACAGGCAAATAAGAACATAGCCTAGTGGTTGCCTAGGGCTGGGTGAGGGATGGGGAGTGACTGCTATTAAGTATAGGATTTCTTTTAGCGGAGACAAAATATTCTAAAATTACACTGTGGTGATGGTTTCAACAACCCTGTGGGTTTTTTTTTTTTTTTTTTTTTTAGTAATGACTAAAAAACATTGAATTGTACACTTTATTTTTTATTTTTTTATTTTTTGAGACAGGGTCTCATCTTGCTCTGTCATGCAGGCTGGAGTACAATGGCACGATCTCAGCTCACTGCAATCTCTGCCTCCCAGGTTCAAGTGATTCTTGTGCCTCAGCCTCCCAAGTAGCTGGGACTGCAGGCATGTACCACCGCGCCCAGCTAATTTTTGTATTTTTAGTAGAGATGGGATTTCATCATGTTGGCCAGGCTGGTCTCGAATTCATGACCTCAGGTGATCCACCTGCCTCAACCTCCCAAAGTGTTGGGATTATAGGCGTGAGCCACTGCACCCAGCCAATACACTTTGTTAAAGTAAAGAATATGGCCTGGCGCAGTGGCTCATGCCTGTAATCCCAGCACTTTGGGACGCCAAGGTGGGTGGATCACAAGGTCAAGAGATCGAGACCATCCTGGCCAACATGGTGAACCCCTGTCTCTACTAAAAATATGAAAATTAGCTGGGCGTCGTAGCGTGTGCCTGTAGTCCCAGCTACTCGGGAGGCTGAGGCAGGAGAATCACTTGAACCTGGGAGGTGGAGCTTGCAGTGAGCTGAGATCATGCCATTGCACTCCAGCCTGGTGACAGAGCAAGACTCCATTTAAAACAAAAAAGCAAAACAAAACAAAACAAAAAAACCCCCAAAAAACCTCTCTAAATTTGTTTACCTGAAAGTGTTATAGCCTCCCCTCCCCATCTCTTTCCCCCAATCCTTTCACAATGTTGCCCTTTTTTGTGCACAGCACCTTTCCTTAGAACTTCCTGCAGCTTCCATGCTGTGGCTAAAACCACCCGGGCTTCCAAAGTATAGTTAATCTTTAAAGAAGGTGCTATCAGCTAGGTCATCAGGGCTAGTAGAAGGGAATAGATCATCTTCAAACTGTGACTTAAAATAGCCAAGTCACACCTGAACCTTTCAGTGGCCACTCCCCTCCCTTTCTCGGTGGATTTGGGTTACCTGCCCTTCCACTGACTCACCCTGGGTCTAAGGTGATATTCAAGAACCCATGCTATTTGAGCCACCTGTTATTTTTAGGTCTGGGGTTAGTAAGGAGGAGGAGGCAGATTCAGAGTAGAAGCTATGAAACTGATGTTGGCATCTTCCTCTCTTCCTTTTCAGTCTCTCTCAAGAACTCCTGGCATTCCTGCCTTCCTGTTTCTCCTCGGACCATCTCTCTTAGGCAAGCAATGAAGAGGCAGTACTAATAGAGTGGTTAAGCCCATGGGCTCTGGCGCCAGACAAGCTGTGTTTATTTCCAGTATCTTACTGAAACTGTTCTTTCGAAGGTCATTCTCTCAAATTGAAAAATCCAGTAAAGCTTTTGTGAAACTTTTTAATTCACTACTCTCTATAGTTTATGTCATTGAAGGCCATATTTTTCTGCTTGTTAATTTCCTCTCACCTGGCTTCTGGATACCATGTTATTCTGAATCTTCTCTCTGCCTGAATCCTCTTAGCCCCCTTGCTGGCCATTTCTGCTCCTTCTGCTATTAAATTTACGAGTCCCCCCTGCCTCTCTTTTTAAACACTCTCTTATGGAGGCAGGTGCAGTTTTACAGCATTGCCTGTTACTCTATGTTTATGCCTCCGAAGTTCATTATCTTCTCTTGGGCTCAGATCTTCATGTCTCTGTCAAATGGACATTTTCATTTGTACCTCCAGCCATCACATGTAATCCAGCATCATTTGACTAAATTTGCCATACTGTCCCTCCTGGAATCAACTTTAGCTTGCTCCCCACATCTTCTCACTATTTTACTAGGCTTCAAACTCTAGAGTCATCTCTTGATGTGTGTAATGGAGAAGGAGAAATTAGTGGCTGGGTTTTAATCAATTCTTTCTTTGAAATGTTCTGTCATATCTGCCTCATTCCTTCAGCTGTAGCCCAGACTTGTTACTTCACTTAGAAGTTATTGTCACAACACCATGGCCACCTCCTCTTATGTGAATCTGTCTGTTGTCCCAATTTTTTTCTTGGAAGAATATTTTCAGCTCAAACCCACAACAGTTCATTTTGCCTACAAATCTAAACTTTGCCTTGCTCCAATGATTGCTATAAGTTAACCCAACTCTACAAACCAGCATCTTGTCATAGCTTCCAGATATGAGCCCTCTGCTTGAATCGGCAACTCATGGGCTTCCCCCAGGCCCATACCTATGTGTCCTTGCACTGTCCACATTGTTCCCCTGATTTAGAGTGCTCTTTTCATTTACCCACCTAATTCCTAGCCATCCTTCAAGGCCAGGCCCCATCTCTTCCATGAAACACTCAAATTCTGGCATTCAATATCATCTCCCATTTCTTGATACCTGCAGCATTTCTAGCCCATTCCTCAGTGAAGCATTAAATTATATACAGCAGGTATTATTTTTCAGTTGTTTCTCGGGTATATGTCTAATTTTCCTTAAATAGGTTGTAACCTCCTCCAGCGCAAGAATTTAAGACGGTGCCCTATCCATTATCATGGGCTCACTCTCATTCAAGAGTCAGCTGTGACTTAGGAAAACTTCTTAGTCTGAGGTTGAAGTCTGATAATAAACCTGTGTTATGGTTCACAAGTGTGATTATGTGGTTAACTCATAAAAGTAGAAATAATTTTCATTTTTAATAAATCTTGACAATGTTCTCAACACTTCCATGCACATTTATGAGATTTTCATATGGTAAAAAGGATCTCCATTTTACAGATGAAGAAACTGAAGTTTAGAACACAAAGTAACTTGCTTAAAAGCTCATAGGGGTGAAAAGGCAGAACCCCCCCCCCCCCCCACTATACTACAATGCTTTTTGCTCATTTATTTATAAATCTTCTTTCACGAAGATCTAACTTAACTAATGTGTATGGCAAGGAATAGAAATTATGAATCCATCTACTTCAATTATTTAGGTTTTAACATAGCAATGTCTGGAGCAGAGTGTGATGTATCTTGTGTTTAGTTTCACTGTTCCCTTCCTAGTGAGGAGCAACAGCATCCCTTCAGTTTTGCAACTCAGAGACCAGGGAGTCATCTTCAGCACTGCTCTTTCGCTCAAGCTCCCACGTCAGTTTCACGACCCAGCTTGGTCAGTTTCATTGCCTCCCATGTCTCTTGACTTTCTCCACTTCTCTTCATGTCTACTGCCTGTACCATCGGCATTTCTTATTTCTGCAAGAGCCTCTTTACATCTACTCTTATCCTCTCCTATTTGTTTTCTGTTTAGAATGGGCTTTTCTGTGGCTACTATGAGAGTAAAAAAAACCCAACAGATGCTGGCGAAGTTGTGGAGAAAAAGGAATGCTTTTACCCTGTTGATGGGAGTGTAAATTAGTTCAATCACATCAAAGACAGTGTGGCGATTGCTCAAAGACCTAGAGGCAGAAATAGCATTCGACCCAGCAATCCCGTTACTGGGTATATACCCAAAGGAACATAAATCATTCTATTATGGACACACACATATGTTCATTGCAGCAGTATTCACAACAACAAAGACATGGAATCAACCTAATAGCCCATCAATGATAGACTGGATAAAGAAAATGTGGTACATATACACCATGGAATACTATGCACCCATAAAAAGGAATGAGATCATGTCCTTTGCAGGGATGTGAGTGGAGCTGGAAGCCATTATCCTCAGCAAACTAATGCAGGAACAGAAAACCAATACCACATGTTCTCACTCCCACAAGTGGGAGCTGAACAATGAGAACACATGGACACATGAGGCGGGGACAACACACACTGGGGCTTGTTGGAAAGTCGGGGGTGGGAGGAGGGAAAACATCAGGAAGAATAGCTAACGGATGGCGGGCTTAGTACCTAAGTGACTGGATGACCTGTGCAGCAAACCACCATGGCACATGTTTACCTATGTAACAAATCTGCACACACTGCACATGTACCCTTGAACTTAAAAGCTGGAAATAAGAAAAAAAGAAGCTTCTTCAAATCTGTTCATGTCTCCCTATTGCCAAACACTTAAACAGGCGTTTAAGTGTTCCTGTAATGAACCTCCAAATCTTTAATACAACCTACAATGGTCTTCATGGTCTTGACACCATCTCATACCTCACCTTGCTCCTCTCTTTATCTGATCCATATACTCAACATCTCAAATACACCTGCCCCCTCCTACAATTGGCTACTGTCCTTGTTTGGAACACTCCTACCCTTACACTTTACCTAGTTAACTTACATTCATACTTCATATCTTACCTCAAGTATCCTTTTCTCAAGAAAGCATTCCTTGGCTTTCTTGACAGGTCACATCACCCTCCAATATAGAAACTTAGAGCATCATGTACCTGTTTTCCATCACTTATCACAGTTGAATTTATATTTACTCCTGTGATTATTGGTGATTTATGGCCAATATTCCTCTCCTACCAAATTAAAAGCTCCTTGAGTCAGGGATCAGTTCAGCTCCCTCATAGGCCTAGCACATAATTAAACAGTTAAAAAATATTTGTTTAAAGAGTGACTGAATAATTGCTACTGATGACTAGTGACCATTTTAGTTTGGTGAATGGTTTGATGTCAATTTGTGACCAGCCAACCTCAGCCGGCACTCATTACTACTGTGCCAACAATACTGGGATCCTAGCCTTATGGTCATGTGTTGAGTAGACAAGGTTGCAGTTGTGACATGGTCACAGTCATTCCTAACCCTTACTGAGCACATGCCTTTAAGTTGTCAGCATCATGTTTTTTTATAGCGAAGAGCTACAAACTGAAATACTCAATTCTGGCCTGCGGGACCACATAAACATTAACAGTTCAACACATTTCCAAGTAACAGAGACAGTAACTTTAACTTAAAACAAGGAAACACCATATTTACCAAATAACTGAATGTAAAAGTAGATGTAGTATAGATATGTTTACTCATGTTTGAAACAAGTAACTCTGAGACTGGCATATTGTTCTAATGATCTTTGGCATATGGCAGAGAAGTGAGTCTGGCCTGGGCTCCCTCCATGCACATTTCTTATTGAATTACCCAAAGGGCCTTGTTACAAGGCAGTGTCACCTTTAAGACAAGTGTACATGAGCCTTGAGGGTAATATAATAAACAAACTGCTATTTTCAGTACAGAACAGGGGGAAATGGATGCTCATCAGAATTTTCAAAAAACATTTGAAAGGGTCAAAATTCTTGTGAGTATGTACAAGAGACAATTAAAAGATAGATTAAAAGATGAGAAATAATTACTTTTCTTGAGTAAAAGACTCAAGGGCATAATGACTAGCTGGAGTAAATCTTAGAATGTCGCTTATTTGCAAAATGTGACTGAGTAGCTGTGTAATAATTCACAGAATTCATAAAGACTTAAAGGACTGTTGCCTTAATGGAGTTTTTTTTCTATTTTACTAATTAAGATCACTTTAATAATTCATGCATGGCAACACCTTTAATGAGCAACAAAATCTCACGTATCTCATTTAAGCTTGGCAACTCTGCTGACAGTTAATATAGTCTCGTACCTCTGAGCCAGCAATTGTAAAGCAGCCCTAGGCTGTTAGTAACTGAAACCATCCCATTTATGATAATTCTAAGAAAAGTTATGCCCTAGATGAATGGTTGAATTTTATGGTCATTTGCTAGGAAAATTTATTCATTCTTCATTTGTGGGATGACAAAACAATAGTGAGCCCAAACTATAACTCCTGTTCCCCACGCTGGATTGGTTGCTTTGCTTCTTTCTTAATGCAGCAACTGAAAACCATTGTCTTGGAGGAAATAGAATTTTCTATCAAGATGTAAAAGCTTTCCTATAATTAGCACCTAGTTTAGATGGTGAAAGAGAGTGTCATGTAACACTATTCCACTAGGCAAAGTTAATTCTCTGCTTTACTCAAACAGGAGTGGAAATGCACAGATAATTTAGATTTAACTTCTTTATCAGAATTTACTAGGCAATTTTATTTTTATTTACTTTAATTTTAATTTTAATTTTTTTTGAGACAGGGTCTGGCTCTGTCACCTAAGCTGGAGTGCAGTGGCATGATTATAGCTCACTGCACTGTCAAACTCCTGGGCTTTAGTGATCCTTCTGCCTCAACCTCCTGAGTGGCTGGGACTACAGGTATATACCACCATGCCTGGCTAATTTTTTAAATTTTTTGTAGAAATGGGGTCTTGCTGTGTTTCCCTGGCTGGCCTTGAACTCCTGGTCTCAAGTGATCCTTCCGTACCAGGCAATTTTGTTAAGCCCTGATCCCTTTCCATAGAGACAAGAATGAAACACTTCTTTTATATTTTTCACATAAAAGAATACTTCAGATAATTCTTAAGATAATGTCCAAAATAAAATTTTAAAAGCAGACATAATTTTAATGTACATTTATTTGCTACCTTCATTTATATGACATCACTCACTCCTGTATTTACAGCAGCTTCACTGGCAGAAAACAGACCCCGTTTAAGTCTATTCTGGATCCAGTGGGCCTATTTTAAATGACTTGTCTGGGCATTTCTGAATTAAGTTGGAGAAGCGAAGTGATGCAGCCACTGTTTTCTTTTGTAGTTCATTCTTTAAAAATATTAGAGTTAAAAGTCAGTAAAGGCCTGGCTTTTGGGAAAACATGGAATAATGTCATGATAAAAACTGGTTTCTGTTTTACTCATTAAGACGGCCTTAATAATTCATACATGGCAATACCCTTAGCAAGTAACAAAACCCTCACATACCTCATTAAACTTGACATGCCGAATTTTATCACATTTGGGCTCACTATACGTAGAAGCATGTGGCGAACATGTAGAAGCATCCATACCTGGTATAAGGAGGGAGAGGCAGAGTAATTCTGGTCCACTTGTTGAAAGTGTCTGACACCAGGATCCGCTGCAGATGATAGCGACTGCATTCCACATTGGTAGGCAGACAGTCCCTTACCAATGGGTGCCATGACAATCCAAGATCCACTGAGTATTCCAATTCAATCGCTGAAACAGGAAACATTATTTTGGATACAAACATATATCTGCTGACCCAGGAACCATACTTGCTTATCATATTTCTGTATGTTTTAGTTTCATTCAAATGTCAGTTTGAGTTTTTCCCTATATTTATATTTCCTACTTTGAAATGCTTCCTAGTTTTTCTCTTTGTATATTACTAGTTATTATTTTTAAATTTCCATGTTGAAATAACTTCTAAGGGGATATGATCAAATGCAACATAAATTTTCCTGAATCACATCTTAGAATGAGAAGCTTTTGGAACAATCATCATGACAAAAGTATTGCTTCATATACAGTTATAGTATTTGAGTAGCTGCATATAATTGCTATATTTGTAATATTATAGTGATAGAATATATATCACAAACATATCATTTAAATGGTATATAATTTAATATAGTATAATACTTATAAATTAATATAGTTTATTTAATGGTTAACATACAAATAAGGAACATATTATATATTTTAATAATTAGTGTTCAAACAGTTAAGACATTGAGCAGACTTCTCAAATTTTGACCATTTTATAGGAATCCTGAACAACTAATGTCAATTTTGCCCCTGGTATGGGTGAAACTTCTTAGAAATTATAAACTTTTGCTTATATATCTTGTTGTGCTGTGTTATAGAATATAAATAAAATATGGCAATCTGAGGGGTTTAAGGAGCAAGTTGAAGGCCATGGAATATGTGCCAATGCATGCCATCAGGTTGTGGGTCTAAGGAAAGATATTTCTTTCCTTTTTCTTCTGGAACATTCAGCCCATACCCCCGTCTTATATTTCTCTCTCCCTATTCACTTTATGAGCTGCCTCAGTCCCCACCTCCCTTCTGAAGGCTGTGGTTCTTAGTCTTCGCTGCACACTGAAATCACCTGGATACCTTTAGAAACGACTGATTCCTGAGTCTCCCTACCAGAGATTCTGATTGAAGTATTTTGGGGCATGGCCAAGGCCTCAGGAGCTTTAAAGCTTTCCAGGTGATTCTCCCATGCAGCCAGTGTGAGACCACACACCGCCCTAAGGTTTCTAGGTAAATACAATGGCCTGGTCTCAGTCTTCATGGTGCTTGCCTCCTAACAGCATTGGACATTATTGGTTACTCCCTGATTCTTGGAATGTTCTTTTATTTTGAGGGACATTATTCTGAGTCTCCTGTCTTTTATTCTGACTCCTTTGCTAACTTGCCCAGCTATGGGCATTCTTCTAGACCCTGTTTCTGGCCATCTATTCTACAAGTACACTCTTGATTCAGCGATCACCTCTGTGCCCCAAATTTCCTGGTTTTACATCTCAAAATAGAGTTTGTGCCTACTGAGCCTGGCACTGTGCTGGATGCTGGGTGCGCTGTGATGAGCAGTATAGACACAGTTCCAGCTTTCTATACTGTGTGTCATCTTCACTAAAGGATATCTTCACTTAGAAGTCCTTTCACTTGAATTAAGAAAAACTCTCCATTTTCCCTCATTAACAAACATCTTCTCTTAACTACCACATTTTATCAATGGCAATACTTGTACACCGGTTTTCTGGGTCCAAAATTTAGAAGTGATTTTAGCTGTTGGTTTCAGAGGTTGTTAAGAAAAAACACAATTTAGAAGTTATTTTAGAAATTTTACTTTTCTGTCTCCTTTACCCTCTGTGTTCAACTCAGTCCTGATATCTGCTGCTTTTTTTTTTTTTTGCATTATCTCTTATCAACTTTATCCATTCCATGTCTCTTCATGCCACATAGTGCAAGTCCACATTGCTTCCTACAGAGATGACCACTGTGGTTTCTTTACTGGAATTCTTCTCTACCCACCTTCATTGGCTCTGGAGCTAATCTTCGTGAAACACATCATGTCACCCCTCTGCACTTGTGCTCTCCTGTTCTTGACCTTACCAAGCACAAATCCCCATGTCTGCCTTTTAAGGCCCTTCTTAATTTGTTTCCAACTCCACTCAGCCACTTTACTCTTTCATAATATCATTCATTTCCTCTCTCAGGAGGCTGCACTGGCTTGTATAGAAAGTACGTGTGACTGGGCTTACGAGGGCAAAATTTTGGTCCTGGTTGGTGCTGCTGCAGATTGACCATGTGATAACTTACTTCTTTGGGCTCTCTTCTACTTTCTATGTGAAGAAGGGAGTAAGAGTCTAGACTGTTTTCAAAATCACCACACTGTGCTCTTCTCCACTAGATGCAGACTAGACCTGTTGAGGCTGGTCTGCTCTCAGTTTTAGAAGAACCCCACATCTGCTTCTTTGCTTCTGCTTCCAGCCTGGTTTGGGGGTCCTTTCTTCTCCATCCACCCTTAAAATCTACTTCAACCATCAAGGTCCACTTAATACTTAGCTCCTTTGTGAAATGTTCCCTAACTTCTTAGACTGGCCAACCATTGGTCATCTCTTGCTCCTTTGAGTTCTCATTACATTTTGTATCAGCACTAGTCCATGGAACACTTGATTTACTGGGCTCTCTGTACCTACTGAAGACAGGGTGTGCACCTTCTACTTTTCTGTCTTCTCTTTTCCAAGTTCCATCCCCACTGACTAATCTAATCTTGACTGACTGTGTCTGAGGTAGAAAGAGTATCTCTGGCATTCCTCCTAAAGTATGTCTATTACATTCAGACTAACGAGAATATTAAAAATTGTGAATTCTGCAGGACCTTGAAGATAACCAAATTCCTCAAATTTCTGCCTCCCTGCTACCCAGAATCTAAAACTGAATGAGGCCCTTGTGAACATTCTAGTTTGTGTCTGCTGGAAGAAGGGTTATGTGGGGATGTGAAAGACCAGGAGACCCAGAATCCTGACAGATCTGTAAGTTCAGATAGAGTCCAAGTGTACAATGATGCCAGCTTTTCTCTCTCCTAAGATGGGTCTGTGAGTGTGAATGCATGGTATATGTGAGTGTACATGCACATACTCATTCTAGGGGGTGCAAATTGGTCACAATGAGGGTGGCCTGGAATGTGCTATGATCCGCGGTGGCAAAAAATATAGGCAAAATGGGAACAACAAAATGTCATCATTTGGGGGGATATGGAGAGGAGACAATAACTGGTTTAATCTAATGCTTCAAGAATTTAAATCTGTGAATATATATATTAATAAGTCATATATATATAAATAAATCACATTGCTGATTCCTGGAATGCTCTATGTGATTGATGAGAGCCCTTATTGGAAAAATACTGCAAGTGTATCCTTTATTCTGCAAGTCTGATACTAAAAAACTTACGGATTTACAAATTATTATTATTTAGGTTATTTACTTTATAAAAGAAGTCTTCACGTATATATGCTTAAAAAATAAGCTCACATTCTGTTGCTTTCAAAAATCAACTTTTAAAACTCAATTTATTAATACATGCAGTATATTCAAGAATACAGTGTGGTTTGACTCAAAGTGCACTTGTGTTTTACTTACAGATCTCAGAGAGGCAGAGTAGTCCTGTGACAGAGGCAGCCACAGAAGCTCATGCACACATGCCTGTCCCTCTATCTGGAGACGGCATACTCACCATAACAAGAGTCTGTGACTGAGCAGGAGGCAGCGAAGTCTATCTGTAGGAAGGAATCCTCATTCACGGCAATGTCCGTGCTGACCACGTAACGGGTGCTGGCCTTTTCAATGAAGACCAGGGCATCACCAGTAGAGCCACACACGGGCATCTTGGTGCCTCCTGGGTGAAGCAGCCATTTCCTACTATCAAGGGTTGTGAAATCATCTTCCAAGACTGTATTACCAGAAATATTTCCTCCAATAAGAATCTGAAATGTATTTTTAAAAAACCACACATTTTCCATTTAGTTTTAAGAAATGGAAAGTTCTGCCTTTTTCGTTCGTTTGTTTGTTTTGATCTGTCAGCCTGCTCAGAACTGGCACTGGACGGCCAGCAGAATGTGAGGGCCTTTCAGAATGCTCTTGTTTATGTCTGCTTGCCCATCTGGCAAGAAGCTACAGAAAACAAATCAGAGGATCGACAAAACCATTCACAGCCTACGTTGGCTAAACTGTGCCTTTGGAAACGACATGCACCCAAGCTGGGAAGCAAAATTTGGCTTATGTGCGATTATTTTCCATGTAAAATTTCTATTTAAGGACAATTATACCCTAAGGCATTTCAGTTCCAATTCTTTGCATGAACACTACAGTTTGTTAACAGGTTCTTTGAGTTCTATTTGATACACATTTTATTATGTATAAAGATCTTTTGGAGCAGTCTATAAGGATGTGGGGGAGATTGGTTCATTTTTTTTTCCTCAAAGGCTAGGAAAGAGGATTTGGGAACTACTGCATGTGGCACCAATGCTAATTTGCACATTTTTCTTTTCAGAGAATTATAACCTTGCATCACGCTTGATAAAGTCCCTCTATCCATATGGCAGAATCCTCTATGAGCAGGACCTAGTCCTTCTGTTGTGTCGTTTATTTTTATAAGCTTAGGCAACTGAAGGAATAGAGAATGAAAGGAAGCTAAATGCCATATCTAATCTAGCTGTGTGCCCTTGGGCAAGTCACTCAAGTGTCAGTTCTGGGTTTCATCTACTGAGCAAGCAGGTTGAACTAAATGCCTTCTAAGGCCACATTCAGCTCAAGTGACAACAATTAAAATAGTTACTCCTGAAGGGACTGACCTGATCGATAACCCAGGGGCTGTAGAAGTGCCCATTCTCAGACGGTTGCCACCAGCGAAGGCGAGTAGAACCAGAACGGGCTTTCAAAGGTATCTCCAGGGCAATGTACCTGCCCACATTGCTGGAATTGCTGAAAAGGAACTCCTGAAGAAGACTCCACGAGAGGCCACCGTTGAGAGAATACTGTAGGAGCACGGGTTGGCTCCTGGGGTCAGGAACGCCTTTACCACATCCCAGTCTCATGAAGAACTGCACAAATCTGACATTTGTAAACGTTACTGAAGACTTTCACTTCCACAAGAAATCTACATGCTTAACAACAGACAAGCACATGGGGTAATGCAGGGGAACAAATGGCCTCGATAAATATGGCGATTTAATGAGTGTCCAAAGCAATCACTTCAAAGTCTGATTTCCCTTTTTAATCGGAAAGGGAGTTAATTAAATGTGAAGTCTGAAAAAAGGCAATTCTGCACCCGTATTTGTCTAGCAACTCTCCTCAGAGAGGAGCCTGAGGGACCTGAGCACTCCCCGCACCCTTAGGCTCTTCTATAAAAAGATGGGAGGGGTGTAAAGGCAGTTTGAGTGTGGGAGTGTGCGTTGCCATCTACTTACGGTAAGTTTTACTCCTTAAATGTTGGAACTGGAAGAATGTAATTAATGTAGTTTATGCCACATAACTGGCAGATTATCTCTTCTAAGGTTTCACCAGTCGTTTTTCAGATCTCATGTTACTGGCTTTGGGAGGCACACTTAAATTCACCGGTTGTAGCACCTCTTTGTGAAAGGCCAGGCATCTTTTGGATGAGGTACGTCAAGCCTGGGCCTCTTTTCTCTCTTTTGTGCTGGGGCAAGGAGCATGAGTGTGGGGTGGTGGTGGTGGTGGCTGTGCCAGGCTCTGACTGTTGCTGGGTCTGGGGATGGATGATACTGGCCACTGAGAATGGTGGCAGCCGGCCAGTGGCAGCGTTCCCAGCTGGCAGGGAGGTGGACAGAGTGGCAGCAACCAGCTGGGGTGCCAATGAAAACTAGCTCACATGTTATCTTTGGCAGGCAAGCTGCTGCTTTCTGGTCTGGCCATGATGCTAGCTGGTAATGCAGAATAAATTTCATGTGTAACCCAACACACATACCCACTAATGTATGCATGCTGGACATAGGAAATATATTAAGATGTAAAATAAAAATATTATCAGTACCATATATAAAACATTCATTCCTCATGAGTTCCCTTCCCCACCCCATTCATTTATCTTTTGACCCTGAAAAAATTGGGATTTTACGTGGAGCATATTCAGTTCAATATATGCAAATCCTACACAGCATGCTACTGAGATGAGCTAAATAATGGAGCTTTTAACATTGAATTAATGAAAACATACATGGTTAGTGTCTAGTGACGTTTACATTTGTGAAAACAATAATCATTTACAGAGAAATAGTTTTAGTATATTGTCTACTTGTATTGAGAAACCCCTTATATTAACTTAGTGATAGATAAACCATGAGAGACTTACTTATTTGGGAACACCTAATAATTTCTAAATTAGAGAAGTCAGCTGCTAATAAAAATCTGAAATAAGGAACATCAAATTAAACTATATGCATTAAAGTGGGATAATGATAAAATATTGTTTTTGTAACTATAATTATTTCGCAGAACTGTATTTTCTATGAAGTGTGATCAAATTTATAATCAATAAATGAAACATTTAGGAAAGAGAAGGCGTAAAAATGTTAAGATGTATTGTAAGATACTCTGAAATATTTCAAAAGACAAAAACATAGTTTCTTTGTTCACTTGCAAAATCAGGTCAGGGTTCCATTTTACACATGTTAAACCATCTTTCTTATCTTCCTTGTTAAGTTTTTGGCTCATCAAATGATCAAGGGATACACATCTTGACAGGACATAATCCTCTGAGCCAGTTTAAAATGTTTGTTTCTGAGTGACTGTGTTCAATTTAGAAAATGACTGCTTAGAATGTGAGTGAGTCATTGGAAAGATGCTTATAAAGAATAAGGCTGTCCCTTCAAATGTTTTTAACTTAAATTGCTAGTGGAGATAAAATTAATCGTGAATAATTTGAAGATATATTGCATTTCTACTAAGCTTTCTACTAAGCATGGTATAAGTGTAAATAATTTCTACACAGTGCAAGTGCTAATGAAAAGTATGTTATATAGAAAGATAAACTCACAATATTTGATTGAAGTTAAAGTAAATTAAACATTGTTACTTCCTAATTTCAATCTTATAAAATACCAGATGTTAACTTTTGCCTGTTTAGGTATGTTTCCTTTCTGATTAAGTTTTGAATAATCTCTCTCAAATTTAGAATAGAAATTATGTAAATTGTGTCTTCCTGAAAGCTTTGATAAAGAGAGAAGTTCAGTATTTCTAATGGAAGGCCTTGTCCTTGAAATCTCTCTGCTTCTTTCTGATTTGATTGTGTTCTGCTATTATACATTACGATGTGGTTTTTTTCAACAGCATCTAAAAATGATTACCTTGCATGTGATAAATCCAGGTCTCGTGTCATCAACATGCGCAAGCCATCTTCATTGAAAAAGAGGTTGTTTCCACTAGAAAGGATTCCACACTTTCGAGATGGTTTCCCACCACTCATTAATAAGAATCTATCAGATTCTAGCTGACCTGAAAAAATTGGAAAATATGGTTTACCTATGACCCCAACTATAGTGAGTTGTAGTGTATTTTTAAAAGGAGTATGGTAAACGCATTATGTGGTTTCAAAATACGAAGTCATAAATATTAAAGTCATGTTTTGGGATAAGAGGCCTTTTCAACATTTTAGCTTGAATTGTTTAGCCTTGGCTGGTATACTTTAAAGATACTTGTGATAGGACGAGGGGGTATTTTCTTGAGTATCTATGGTCCAGCTAGATGGATCCCTCCTTTCTGCTTATTCACACTGAAGAAAAGGACACTGGTTAGTCAGAGAGTGGTTCAGGCCATAAGGAAAGTGGGGGCTTGTGTGGCCTTTCCACCAGCCTCTCTACTGTGTCCTTTCTAATGTAAAGATAGTATCAGGCAGGGACAATAAAATATTTTAAAAAACAGTTTTAATGGGAGAGATTTCAATGCCATTTATTATTGCCTATTAAATAACGTCTTTAAGGCTGGGCGCAGTGGCTCACACCTGTAATCACAGCACTTTGGGAGGCTGAGGTGGGTGGATCACCTGAGGTCAGGGGTTCGAGACCAGTCCGGCCAACATGGCAAAACCCCGTCTCTACTAAAACTACAAAAATTAGCTAGGTGTGGTGGCGGGCACCTGTAATCTCAGCTACTCAGGAAGCTGAGGCAGGAGAATCGCTTGAACCCAGGAGGTGGAGGTTGCAGTGAGCTGAGATTGAGCCACTTCACTCCAGTCTGGGTGAAAGATCAAAACTCCATCTCAATAAATAAATAAATAAATAAATATAAAATAAAATATAAAATAACATCTTTAAAAACCAGCTCTTAAATCTGTTCAGATACTCCAATTTAGTTTATTTTTTCATTGTGGTAAAATACACATCACATAAGATTTACCAATTTAACCATTTCAAAGTAAACAGTTCAGTGGCATTTAGTTGATACACTCTGTTGTGCAGTCATCACTACTACCTAGTTCCAGAACTTTTTCATGAGACTGAAAGGAAACCCTGTGCCTGTTAAACTGTCTCTGTCCCCTCATTTCCCCCTCTTCCAGCCCTGGCAAATGCTAATCTGCTTTCTGTCTTTATGCATTAACTTATTCTAAATATTTCATGAAGACAGATTGATATAATATGTGGCCTTTTGTGTCTGGCTTCTTTCATTTAACATGTTTTTGAGTTTCATCTATGTTGTGGCATGTATCAGTGTTTCATTTGTTTTTATGGCTGAGTAATGTTCCACTGTATGGACATACTTAGATCTAGTTTTAAAATGTATTGTAAAACCATAAATATAACAATTTTACAAAAACTCAGCAAAAAGAAAGAAAATCTTTATTATTATTATTTTTTGTTTGTTTTTTGAGATGGAGTCTCGCTCTGTCGCCCAGGCTAGAGTGCAGTGGTGCGATCTCGGCTCACTGCACACTAGGTTCAAGCGAATCACCTCCCGAGTAGCTGGGATTACAAGTGCCCACCAGCCCACCCGGCTTTTTTGTATTTTTAGTAGAGATGGGGTTTCACCATGTTGTCCAGGCTGGTCTCGAATTCCTGACCTCGTGATCCACCCATCTCAGCCTCCCAAAGTGCTGGGATTACAGGCGTGAGCCACTGCACTAGGCCAAAAGAAAATCTTTTAATCTCAGTACCCTAATATAGATAGGTGTTATATTTAAGACTTTCTTTTATGGAGATTTTTTCCCACAGTTTGATAAAAGTGCATATATAATTTAAATGCTTTTTTTCTAATCATTACATTACATGCATTTTACTATGTTGTAACACTGTCTTCATACATAATGATACTGAATTCTAGCTGTAAAACTAAACTACAGAAAGTGATGAGAGGCTATTTAAGCAGTTTGTGGTAAAGCAATAACAGGAACTTATATTTCTGAAAACACTTTCATCCAAGATTAACTCTCTATAGATATTTTCTAAAATTGTCATTAGTCAGAAATGACATGTGGTAGAAAAAATGGTGAACACAGCCTTAGTTTTTCTCAATAAAGATCTTGTAGCATGTATCAGTATTTCACTCACTGACCTTTGTTTCCAAAATGGAACCCTATAAATTCAGAACTAAATGAATTATTGGATGTTCACAATTGAAATAATAATGAGATATTAGAATTAAACTTAATGCAGTATTAGTTATCTACCAAAAATTGTGTTTAACATATAAGTTCTTTCACAAGACTACATAGAATTTGTAAGAAAAGACTACCTTCGAAATCATCTTTGAGAAAATCAGGATTTTTGGTGCTTATTTTACAGGTTGGACCTGAGTAGCCAGGGTCACATATACATTTGGTTCCATTGATACAGCTCCCCTGTCCATTACACATCTCCTCACATTGGGGACCGATGTAGACATTATCAATGGCCCATGTCACTGGCTGAGAGCCAGCAGGGTAAAATCCCTGGTACCATCTGAAACGGACAGATCTGGAAAAGAGGTACAAGTCTTTCAAAAGCTAATCGACAGAACAATATACCTTCAAAGTAAGCACATCTGATCAATGAACAATGGGAAGCTTCTACCTATGCTCAACACCCAAGAAATAGAAAACATTTGCCGTTTCAGGAACAAAACTCCATTCCTCAATCTCCAGGATTTTTCCAATAAAGTTCTTGTTTCTTGTAAGCTTTTCCCAATCCTATCAGAATGTCAACATTTCACTTAATCTTCCCATCTTTTTCAATATTGACGATATTGGTGAAGATTTCTCCATTCCTACTATCTTCTTTTTTTTTTTTTTTTGAGACAGAGTCTCACTCTGTCACCCAGGCTGGGGTGCAGTGGTGCAATCTTGGCTCACTGCAACCTCCATCTCCTGGGTTCAAGCGATTCTCCTGCTTCAGCCTCCTGAGTGGCTGGGATTACAGGTGCCCACCACTACACCTGGCTAAATTTTGTATTTTTAGTATAGATGGGGTTTCACCATGTTGGCCAGGCTGTTCTCCAACTCCTGACCTCAGGCAATCCACCCACTTCGACCTCCCAAAGTGCTGGGATTACAAGGGTAAGCCATCACACCCGGCCCCTACTGTCTGTTTAATACACTCTGTATAACTAATCTTAAAAAAAAAAAAAAAAAAAACAGGTAAAATTCACACAACATAAAACTAACCATTAACCATTTAAAGTGTAAAGTGTACACATCAGTGACATTTAGCACATTGATAGTGTTGTCCAACCATCACCTCTTTGTAGCTTCAAGACATTTTTATCACCCCAAAAGGAAACCCCATACCCGTTAAACAGTTTTCCCCATCTCTCCCTCCCTGACAACTGACAACCACCAATCATTTCTGTCTCTATGGATTTACCTATTCTGGATATTTCATATAAATGGAAAGATAGAATATATGACCTTTTGTGTCTGGCTTCATTCACTTAGTGTAATGTTTTCAAGGTTCATTCATGGTGTAGCAAGTATCAGAATTTCATGCCTTTTATTACTGAACAATATTCCATTGTATGGATATACTAGCTTTATTTAACCCATTCATTAGTTGGTGGACATTTGGTTGTTTCCATTTTTTTGGCTATTGTGAATAGTGATGCTATGAATATTTGTGTACAGGTAATTGCTAAAATACATGTTTTCAATTCTTTTGGGTAGAAGGGTAGTGAAATTGATGGACCTTATGGTAAATGACTAATCTTTTACATTTTTCTATCTTACTTTCTCTTTCATAATTTTGATGGAATTTCCATTATTATAGTTATCACAGCTGGAGTTATTTAAAAGTGTGTCTATTTCCTCTACTGGCTGTGAGCTCGTAGAGGCCAATGTCCATGTCTCTTTTTTTGTACGTTTTTAAGGCAACCATATAGTGTTCACGCGTAGTACCTGCTCAGTAAACCTTTTGTTGTACGTCATTTGTTGTGAAAGTCCTTATGAGCCAAACTAAGGTTTGTTGGATTTTATCTGATCAGAAACAGCCCAAAAATATTATTTTTAAAGATAAAAAGTGGCAAAATCTGATGTATTTTTAGATTCTTTTATTTCTTAACTTCTTTTTAAGTCCAAAATAATTTTCCTTTTGAATTGTCCTATCATGTTGCTGATGATAAGTTAGCTCCTTAGAAATAATCTACATATTTAGGCAGCTGTCCAGAAATATTTTAATGTATTTTATCATGTATAAAACTCCGTTCAAAGAAGATAGATTTATTTTAGAGTAGCAGGATTCAGAGATGACATGTGCACTTATTTTTGTGCCCTGTGAATCTTCTCAATTTTCAGTTATCATAGCAACTAAATTCTGAATAGTTTTCTGTTTGAGAAACAGAAATTAGAAGTTAAATACCAGGGTTAAGGATGGGTAGTGGGGGAAAAATACATTTGTTAGGCTCCTAAAATTTAGTGGATAGTAAAGCAGACAGATTAAAGTTCCTACATATATTTAACCCTAATTTCATTGTTTCATCTTGCTCTGTTGCCCAAGCTGGAGTGCAGTGGCACGATCTCAGCTCACTGCAACCTCCACCTCCAGGGTTCAAGCAATTCTTCTGCCTCAGCCTCCCGAGTAGCTGGTATTACAGGCACCCGTCACCATGCCTGGCTACTTTTTGTATTTTTAGCAGAAACGAGGTTTTACCATGTTAGCCAGGCTGGTCTCAAACTTCCGACCTCAAGTGATCTGGCCGCCTTGGCCTCTCAAAGTGCTGGGATTACAGGTGTGAGCCACCACACCCAGTCCCAAACTCCAGCTATATTAAGCTGCCCCCAAAATGCCAGTCTATAATTAAACTTTATTTTCAAATACTTGTCAGAGTTAGTCTTGGCAAGAAGCATTTCTTACCTTTTGAACTTTCAGACTGCTGAGCTGAGGGAAATGGCTGGAGTTTTCCTTTGAACAAAAGCCTACAAGGATGTTT
The DNA here is from genome assembly GCF_002776525.5 of Piliocolobus tephrosceles. NCBI lineage: Eukaryota > Metazoa > Chordata > Mammalia > Primates > Cercopithecidae > Piliocolobus > Piliocolobus tephrosceles. The sequence goes on from NC_045441.1 coordinate 96,149,148, forward strand.
ATGAACTTATTTATTCAAATGTTCTGAATACAAATGAACCACCTTAGTTGGATATTTATTGCTGTTCACCTGCCTTGACACAGAAACTGCAAGCACTATGATAAATGGACTGAAGGGTCTGGTTTCACTGTGGTTCCCTTCTGCTGAAATCTTATTTTGAAAATTTCTCACTGCCACCCTCCTTGGTGAATGTCAACATCTGTTCTCCTAAGCCAGTCGTATTCAAAAGGATCTGTTTTTTTAAACATAAACGTAAAATTTCAAGCACACAACATTGCTTTCATTAAATAGGGGTTCTGGTTGACTCATTATGAAGCTGCATAAAGCAAAAACAATTAGGAACTTTTAAAGACAAAAGGACTCTAAAAGGACACCAAGGTGATATGAATAAAATTAGATGAAAGCTCATAGTTATTCTTTGCATGTAAATGGACTATATATGTAGAGGCAACAAAATTTGACTACTTTGCACCTGAGAACATTTAATACACTTTTTGTGTGTATCTAGTGTCCAACAAATGAACAGAAAAAAGTATTTTAAACATGGATTTTTGTGTGTGTGTGTATGTATGTATGTGTATATATATATATATTTTTTTTTTAGCATCCAGCACTTGTGCCATTACTATGTACCATGTTGAATACCAATCAAGGGATGGTTCACTGAGTTGGAGAAAATTTAACTTTTGCCTTCCAGCCATTCATGCCTGCATGGGTTTTAAGAAGAGTGCTAATTCTTTTCCTGAAACAAGGACTAGACAACACCCTAAGGCAAAGTTTTCTCCTCACAGAAATGGTTGAAGGCAGTTTGAAAGGTGGGTTTATACCATTCTGAAAACAGGCATGCATGCCTCCTTGATACATTTACTTTCTTTTCATAGAAATAAAAATGACACGGAATGCAAATAATGTGACAATCTAGATTCTGTACACTATTATAGTATTGTGTTTTGTAAGTGGCTTTGTACCAGTGGGTGAAAATATAGATGTCTGCAATTCTCTTGTTCATATTTCCAAATTATATTGTCATGCCTTACGTGGAAGCACAGCACAGTGGGCATTACCAACACTGAGCGAGGTGGTCTCTGTGATGCTGGAGCACTCCCCTGGCATGAGCATCTTCACTCAGTGCCGCTGACTGGCAGATCTTTGCCATCTTATTTCATACACCTTTAGATGGGATTTTTCCACGTGGGAACTTGCTGAAGCAAGTCTCAGTTGGCAAAACAACCTAAAATCATAACCTACAATCTATCTTTAGGGTGGTTTTCTATTTAATCTAATTCTTAGTTGGATAATTGGAGGAAATTAGAGGTCCATTAAACAGAAAACCTCGTGTTTTTCCATAATACTGTGAGGGAGTTCGGCAGACTGCTCTGTATCTAGAAGCCTGTCTTACTCCATTCAGGCTGCTGTAACAAAATACCATAAATCGGGTGGCTTATAAATAACAGAAATTTATTTCTCACACTTCTGGAGGCTGGGAAGCCCAAGATCAAGGAGCCAGCACATCAGTGTCTGCTGAGAGCTCACTTGTGGTTTATGGATGGTGCCTTCCTGCTGGGTCCTCACATGGTGGAAGAGGCAAGGCAGTCTACTGGGGTCTCTTTTATAAGGGCACTGATGCCAATCATGAGGGCTCCACTTTCATGAACCAATCGCCCCCTAAAATGCCCCATCTCCTTATTCCATTACCTTCAGGGGAATGAGTTGAGACGTGTGAATTTCAACAAAAATTCAGACCACAGCAATGCCAAAGCTATCTAGGCCTTTCCCTTGCCTGTCCTGCTCATAGGCATGGTCTTTCAACAGCTATGCTTCTCTTGGAACACTTGGCTTTCAGGCTACAGCTGATAGGTTCAGATTTGGAAATTTGGAATTAAGAGCTCCAGGCAATGAAAGCTCTGGTTTGCCGAGTGATGTTAAAGTGAGTGCCATAAAAACAAGGATCATAAACTTCTGCTGCTAAGTCCCCCACACTCTCTGAGCGAAGTCCATGAAATTCCCCAGTATCTTTCCAATAAGTTCTTTCACCTTTGTGGTAAGCCTCTTTATATTCTTGCAACATACGATCTTAAGTAATACAACCATTTTGAATAAAAACTTTTTCCTGGCTTATTTTCCCCTGTCAGATTCTTCTAAAGACAAGCTCCCCACAACCAATGGTAGCTTTCTGGTTGTGCTGGCTGTGTCATTAGCTCCATCTATTCCTATAATCTCCAGAGACACTCTTTGCCTCCTCTGGCTATCAGTTCTAAAGAACTTTGAAGACATTTTGCTTAGTAATGCTTGTTTTTAAAAAGATAGTTGGATTTCCTATTAGAATCATATCCTGGCATCATCACAAGGATTAGTAAATGATATATTCAACAACCCAAAATATTAAAGTCCTTAGCAATCAATTTATAACAGTTATGCTGATGATATAATAAGGAGTGGATAGATTTATGTTCAAAGAGATGCAGAATTTAAAAAATTCACTTTCACCCTTTTGGAAAAGTACGTATTAGTAGTCTTGTTTGAAGACTCAAGACTTCTAATTATGCTCAGTTTCACATCAGGAATATAAATCTATTTCCATCTTGAAAGTATGATATTAGTACTGTCTTCTTTTTTGACATACTCTGAAAGAAAACTTTCTTTATTCTGAGAGAAAAGACAGAAATTTGGAGGCAGACTGCTTTGTTGACTTCCTCTCTTTGTTCACTTTTATTATTAGTTTTATTTTTTGAAACATACTTTTCATTTCATTTCTATTGGGGGTGAAGTCCTTTATCTCTAAGTCGCTTTTCAGCAGAAGAGTCAAATATATGTAACAAGAATGCTCAAAGAGGTTGGAAAAGTAGAGATGCCTGGGAACAATGTGCTAACTTTTTTTCTTTTCTTTTCTTTTTTTTTTTTTAATGAGACACCAGGAATATTCTGTTGGCTTCTATGCTCCCTACGTACACTCTCCCTGCATGAGACACATAGGCAGATGTTTGAAAGTCATAATATTCTAGCTGCATTTATATTGTGAGGTGGGAGTAGGCAGAGGAACGTCATAGTATTAGGGGAAAACCCTATTTTTGTTGCGTTCTAACTGATCTAAGAGACATTCACAAGGATATGAACCCCACTACAGGGTGCAGCCCACGGTGTGCTGTTAAAATCTACCTTCAAACTAGAAATTAGTAGTTATGTCAGCTCAGTGTCCTACATTTTAAATAGCCACTGATCTGCTTCCTGGAGAACTGAGGAAGAAATGTCAGGTAGAAATTTCCCCGTGATAAAGTGGCAAGTGAATGACTACTTCAGGAATAAACTGTCAAAGGAGAAACAAATGTGGCGGCAAGCAGCGGGTCCTCACCCACAAAGGTGCAGCTTCCCAAAGTGCACGACCTCCCTCCTCCAGCCCTGCATGGTTCCCGCGTAGTAGGTGCTGCTGGGGTGGTGCTCAGTGGAGCATAAGGAGCTGACGTGGCTGCTGCTGTGGTAGCAGAGGGGCAGCAGCAGGTGCCAGGTCGCCCCGAAGTCCCTTGAAAATTCCAGTCTCACTGGATCTGCGGATGAGCTATCAGTCGAGCAGCCGACATTGATCTTGGGATGAAGAAAAAATGATACAAATTACCTCAGAGCAACAAGCCTTGAAATGATTCACCACTTCATTATTTTCTAGGGTCCATTTTCCTGGGAACTGTAGTGTTGAAATATTTAACACTATAAAATTATGTTTTGCCTAACTGAGTCATATTGTATATTACCTTTAAATTATAACTTTTCATAAAGAATCTCAAAGGGCCTCATGAAAAATTTATTTCCCTTCATTTTATAAAAAGCAGGAAGTGGATAAGGCAGAGGCTGGGACAATTCCAAATTTTACCTTTGGCCCATTTTCCTAGCCAAGCCAAGCACATCATAGTGAAAAGACTGTTTCCCCAACCCCGTTAGCTTCCCCTGTCCTATCTACTAGGTAGGATACCTTCTATTTTCCTTCTTGTGACACCTTCCAAATAATCCCAAGAGTTTTACACATGAATCTTCAATGCGTATTCGATACCAAAAGAGAATATAATCATTGTCATCATTTCCCTGGCACAGGGAAAGATCTTTTAAAAATTATATATACTTAAGGTGTACCCATACTGTTTTGATATAATATACAAAGTGAAATAATTCCTACGGCCAAGCGAATTAACCTATCTATCACCTTCCATAGTTACCTTTTGTGTGTGTGGTAAGAGCACCTAAAATCTATTCTCTTAACACGTTTTCAGCATACGATATTATATAATTAACTATGGTCTTCATGCTGTACATTGGATCTCTAGACTTATTCATCCTACATAACTGCAAGCTTGTCTCCTTTCACCTACTTCTTCCCACATCCTTACCCTCCCTGCCCTGGTATCCACCAGTGTATTCTGTCTTTATGTAAAGACCTTTTTAGCCATTAGGGAAACAACCACTCCCTTTTTCCATGCTTTCAAGTGCATTAAATTAAATAAATGCATGCAATTCTTTCTATAAAAATTTTCCCCTTTCCAATGGAGATTAACATTTTCTTACTATCATGCCATCAAAGCATAGCAATCAGTTATTGATATATATAGTTACATATAACCATCTATAGTTATATATCAATAAATATATATTATACATATTATGTGTGTGTAGGTATGTGAACTTACATACCTTTTACCTTCTAATGAGTAAACTATTGACATTTGATAAACTTTCAACTATAGGCACTTGTTTCTACCTGAATTTTTTTTTTTTTTTTTTGGAGATGGAGTCTCATTTGTGACCCAGGCTGGAGTGTAGTGGCGTAATCTCGGCTCACTGCAACCTTCACCTCCCGGGTTCAAGCAATGCCCCTGCCTCAGCCTCCTGAGTAGCTGGGATTACAGGTGTGCACCACCACACCCGGCTAATTTTTGTATTTTTTAGTAGAGACGGGGTTTCACCATGTTGGTCAGGCTGGTCTTGAACTCCTGACCTCATGATCTGCCTGCCTTGGTCTCCCAAAGTCCTGGGATTACAGGTGGGAGCCACCGCGCCTGGCTGATAATGGAACTCTTAAATGGGCTAACGATGTCATCTTTTATCAACTATGGAAAAAATATTCTGAAAAGTTAATATTCTAAAACACCGGTATAATGTACCTTTGGTTCTGCTGATTTTATCTAAGCTTTTGAAATATGTAAATACTTTTATGTTAATTATTAATTTGCTCTCTTGACAAATATAAGGAGTGCATAAATATTAATAAAATACACAGAGCAAATATATTTGAAATTATAAAACAGTGTAGTATTATCTGTAAAATTAATAACATCATGATAAATATTATATAAATATACTAGCATGGCACAGACTATAGTTACATTGACTTGGTCCCTAAGAAATTTTAAGTTTCACATAAAAAGTGTGGAAATATAATACAATAATAGTATGAGCCTTTTCATTTTTATAATGTTTAAAATAATTTATTTCAACTTCCCATTGTAGCAGGTGGGGAAACTACGTCATAAAGGATAAGGAATTCAGAAATAAACCTTAGTATGACAATTGACTCTGTAAATAAAATTAAATGATGATGCCAAAACCTCTTACATCCTTGCACAAAAATGGGAGGTCATAATGCATGAAATTAGCTGAGATTTTCCTCCTCTTTCCTAGGTTTTGTTCAATACAAATTTTTTTTTTTTTTTTTTTTTTTCTTGAGACGGAGTCTCACTTTGTGGCCCAGGCTGGAGTGCAGTGGCGTGATCTCGGCTGACTGCAAGCTCCGCCTCCTGGGTTCACGCCATTCTCCTGCCTCAGCCTCCGAGTAGCTGGGACTACAGGCGCCCACCGCCACGCCTGGCTAATTTTTTGTATTTTTAGTAGAGATGGGGTTTCACCGTGTTAGCCAGGATGATCTCGATCTCCTGACCTCATGATCCGCCCACCTCGGCCTCCCAAAGTGCTGGGATTACAGGCCTGAGCCACCGAGCCTGGCCGTTCAATATAAAATTTAAAGCATTTATTCTAGAACAAAGTCAAGTACCTCAAACTGTATGATGGTGTTCTCATTCACACTGAGGTCACGGGTGGTAATGGAATGCTCACCAACTTCATTGGAAACAAACACCATAGCTGAATCTTCTTCCCTGTTACACAGGAAAACAACCAGGAACCTATTTAGGCGAAAGTTCATCATGATTTGTATACAAGAGTGGTTTTATGTTTAGATTCTTAATTAAATACTTACGGTGCCCCCTTTGAAGAATACGGACAATAAAGACCAATGTTACCACCAGGATAGAAAAACCAATTGTCTTCTCTGGGCCCAAAGTCAAATGTATCCAGGAGCATGATGGGGTTGTTTAAATTATTTCCATCGATAATGAAGTCATCAACAATCCAGATTTCTTCTTTCTTACCTAAGGCATTTTTGGATAAAGCAAGTTTTTCCAGTGATGAAAATCAAATGAACACTTTTGCCCATTGAAAGAAAGCAAAGGACAAAAGCAACTCAGTAACAGTAAGTTAAACATATGCCTTCTACAGGAGGATTTTTTGAGCCCAGGAGTTCAAGACCAGCCTGGGCAACATAGTAAGGGCTCATCTCTACAAAAAATTAAAAAATTAGCCAGGTGTGGTTGCACATGCCTGTAGTCCCAGCTACTCAAGAGGCTGAGGTGGGAGGACTGCTTGGGTCCAGGAGTTTGAGGTTATAGTGAGCTGTGACCATGCCACAGCACTCCAGCCTGGGCAACAGAGCAAGACCATGTCTCAAAAAAGAACCACACAAACCAGCCGTCCGCCAAATCCATATGCTTTCTAGGGGGAAAAAAAAAAACCCATAAAGTACATAACAGTATATTGTCAGTGATTAAAACTGGCCAGGTGCAGTGGCTCACGCCTGTAATCCCAGAACTTTGGGAGCCCAAGGTGGGCGGATTGCCTGAGCCTGGGCAATATGGCAAAACCCTGTCTCCACAAAAAAACAAACAAATAAACAACAAATTAGCTGGGCGTGGTGGTACGTGCCTGTAGTCCCAGCTACTCAGGAGGCTGTGGGGGAGGACGGTTGAGTCTGGGAGGTGGAAGTTGCAGTGAGCCAAGATCTCGCCACTGCACTCCAGCCTGGGCAGCAGAGCAAGATGCTGTCTCAAAAAAAAAAAAAAAAAAAAAAAAAAAAAAAAGCGAAAAAATTAAGCTTGCAACCATATTAAATTGATGTAGCGTGGAACTGCCTTGTTAATTTCAGAAAGCTGTGATAATGCTTTGTATATCATGTACGTGAAAGCATGCTGTCCTTCAAATAATAGCAGTGCTATGAACCCTCCCCTGGCAAGAGTGGGTTTTGAGTTGTATTTTAGTGGTTTAGGGGAATCTGTGAGACATGCAATCTGTGAGAATGGGTGGTCAGTTAGTAGACTTAGAACCAAGGTACACTAACCAGTCTATTCAGGGAGCAATTCATGACTTTTTAGGGTCAACCCATACTTGAGTCAGGCTGAAGGACTATGGCCATTAAAAGAATGCCCTGATACACAATTGTGTTTATTTGTTTATTTAACAAAGAAGAAAAATATTCTCTGATCAATAATACTCCATGTTTTCTTAATGTTTTTCAAGTCTTCTATGTTGATTTGGAGATACTGTGGGAATATATGGGAAACGAGGGAAATCACTCTTTTTACTGCTATAGGATTTGATTCAGTGATTTAGACCAGGTGTTTAAGGAATATGTTATAGAGTAGATAAGAAGGGTAAAAGCCAGACTGCTTTTGTAAAGCACTGTTTGGACTGACCTTGAAACAAGGTGATAAATCCATGCCAAGCAGAAACTTCAAGATTCCCTAGGTTGCTTCTTCACTGATTTCTACTTTAGTACAATTCTTACAGAACATTTTAAAAAAGGAACTGTAAACAGGAGCCTGTAGAACAAACCTGATGCTTTGAATGAAATCACAGGTCTCTATCTCTAATCCTATCAGTGTTCTAATTTTAGTCGCATTCTTTCCTCTTCTTGTTTAGAAAGTGGTTGGTGGAATCAATGAAAAAAAAATTTAGGTGAGCATTTCAAACATAGTATGAAGGCAGCAATCCCTCTGTCACCCAGGCTGGAGTGCAGTGGTGCCAACTGGCTCACTCCAACCTCTGCCTCCCGGGTTCAAGTGATTCTCCTGCCACAGACTCCCGAGTAGTTGGGATTACAGGTGTGTGCCACCACGCCCAGCTAATTTTTTTGTATTTTTGTACAGATGGGGTTTCACCATGTTGGCCAGGCTGGTCTCGAACTCCTGACCTCAGGTGATCCACCTGCCTCAGCCTCCCTAAGTGTTGGGATTACAGTTGTGAGCCACCACACCTGGCACATTCCTTTTTTGGACTTTTACTCAGTGACAAGATGTATGTATATGTCTCACAATACATTAAAAATTTTGTTTTATGTTTTATATTTAACTTATTAATTGTTAACGAAATAGGTTAAATTTTAGAGATGGGAGAACCTCTGCCTTTTCCATTTTTGTGTTACCTCTGCAAAGAATCTGCTGCTTAATGTGGCATCTCCATATTTATTTAGGAGATTATATGCATGACTTGGTAAAGTCTGGTCCTTTATAATCCGCAGTTAATAGAAATATAGGAAGCAATAAAACATTACCAATTTGTAGAATCATTTTCTGTAACCATTTGAAATGCTATTAAATTATACATTCACTTTAACTTATCACTGAAGCAAGTGTATGTGATAAGAATATTTTATCTATGGCACTATCTGCTTGGTCTAAGTCCCTCTCACTTCACCATGGCATTTTGCAATAGTGTTCTATTTCACTAATGAAACGCCACACTCAGAAGAACTATGTATTCCCAAATAAAGGCAACAAAAATGTCATTACAATTGATGAGTGCCTAATGATACTGCTGGATTGTTTTTAGAAAGCTTTAGCTCTGTAACAGAATTCAGCTATATTTACAATAACAGGAGAACCTACAGTCAAATAGGAAGAGATTATATATACATATATATGTTAAATATTTAAATGTTTATTGAGAATTGTTGATATGGTTTGGCTCTGTGTCCCCACCCAAATCTCATTTTGAATTGTACTCCCATAATTCCCATGTGTTGTGGAAGGGACCAGGTGGGAGATAATTTGAATCATGAGAGCAGTCTCCTCCATAATGTTCTCGTGGTAGCGAGTAAGTCTGATGAGATCTGATGGGTTTATCAGGGGTTTCCGCTTTTGCATCTTCCTCATTTTCTCTTGCTGCCACCATGTAAGACATGCCTTTCACCTCCCACCATGATTCTGAGGCCTCCCCAGCCATGTGGAACTGTAAGTCCAATTAAACCTCTTTTTCTTCCCAATCTGGGTATGTCTTTATCAGCAGCATGAAAACCGACTAATACACTTGTCAAAAGTGAAGCATGTACAATGTGTGTGCTGTGGACAGTTAAGCTGCTCAGTTCACAAACACTACCTCCACACCTTAGAAACAAATGTGTTAACATGCCACTGTCAGTTTTGATCACAGGAGAACACATGCATTTTTACCATTATTATAAGGTTGCCAGAGTCTGAATCTTGTAGCATTGGTTTGGGCAGTGTATGGCAAGGGAACATTGATGAAAAGTATATTGGTTGTTTGAGGAAAGTAAAATTCATCCATCAGGTGCCAAGTGATTCCTCCATTGATGGAGAATTGTAATAGAATAGAGTGAGATCTCTCTGGGGTACCTAGGAAGAAGATAACACAGGTATAAAACATATTGTGATAAAAATGGGGAAATGGTATGTTCTTAGCTGAATCTTTAGGCATCAATGCATATGTGAACTTATTTTACGTGGAGGCTTTATAGTCCAAATGCTTCAGAAGCAACTTAAGGGGATGACAGGTTGGGCTTTCTGTATATCTCAAAATACACACCAAACTTTGGATGTGCACACAATAATACCTCTCTTTCTCTCTGAGATATGCACAGACAACTTTCTGTATTTAGGAAACATTACATCAAAACATTTTGATTCTACATGCATCACGATTTTACAAAGGGTCAAACATTTAAATCTCAGGATATAAACAGAAAAACTACTTGAATATGTATTATATCTACCATCAATTTGTTCAAGAAAATTATTTAGTTAATATGAAAAGTCAGAATGACTAAGAATAGGCTTTTTTTGGGACTCATATCTGTAAAAGAAAGACCACATTTTTCACAAGTTAAACATTTAAAATTTTAGATTTCTTTTAGTTAGAAAGTAGTGGTGGAAAGACTCAGGGACATGATGATAAATTTAACTACCATAGAACTAATAGGATTACAGCTATCTGAAATTATTTAAAATCAATATTCCCCCCCTTATATTAAGATAAACTTACATTAAAGAAAAACACTTGTAAACATTTATGTATACCAATATAGGTTAGCTCTTCCATATAACAAAACTTATGGGCCTTAAATCTGTGATTTCTTTGTGGAAAAGGAATTGTACAGGGGAGAATTCTCTTGAAGGAAAATAATGAATTCATACTTACCTTTTGCTATAAATCTAAGTGAAAACTGGACATACATCGTATTTGTACAATCCAGATCTCTTGAAATAAGCATCCTTATTCCTTCCTGAAAATAAAAACATATATGTTAAGCAACTTTTTTTTCACTTGCAAAATGGTGTCCCTTTGATTTTATATACCTAACTTGCATTAGCCAAGTAATAAATACATATCATGATCCAGAAGCAAATTTTGCCTAGTTTAAAAGGAAATATGGGATGATCCTTGTTTCCCCTCTCTAAATGGCTTTCATATCCTGTGCCTGAATGACACAGTTTCATTGTCTCAACTCTAAATCATACTTTTCTGTGACTCTTCTAAAAAGCGGTGCAAAAATGATAGCATTACATATCTACAGGCCTTTTTAAAAAACAGACTCCTTTGATCACAGCATGTTATGAGAGGAGTAACGAGGAAGCAGATGGAAAATGTGCCAAGTGCTCCCGCTGGAAGATGGGAACTAATAGGTAACTTTCTCAGGGTTCCAAGGAGTCTTAGGAACTTACTACTCCTTTGCTCACTCTGATAGCCCCAGGGGCTCTCATTCAGGCAGACACACCACCACCCCCCAGTGGGTCAAGTTAAATAAGGCATAACTAAGGCAAGGCCTGATGCTCAGGCTGTAAGCATTCATGCAGAGAAGTCAATGAACAAGGAAACAGACCACATTAGCTTTCATAATTTTTTCTGCTAATTTAACTATTTCTGGTTGCCTAGGATTGACAACTTGAAAGGTTCTTCTCTTCACGGGTACATAGGATTGCAGTGACAGCCAGTAAAACAGAATTTCACTATGAAAATAGCGTAAGGTCCAAACAGGTCTTTTAGTTTTTCAGCTGCAACTTCCGAATGATGTGACTCTACGGATGTATGGCTGTGTGACAATAAGTGGATCCTGTCAACTGATTTCTCATCAACTAACAAATGCCAAATGTAATTTTAGCTAAAAGAGAACATTTTTCCTCTTCTTCATCATATATATTATAGATCACATTGCTCAATAGCTGAAAAAAATGTAAGTAGAGCAAATTCCACAATAGCAACCATATGTTGAGTGCCTATACACGCTGGGTGCTAAGATAGACACTGTACTCATTTAAAGCACCTAGCACTACTAAGAGAAAAATGTGATTCTCATGCTGCAGATAAGGCAACTAAAACTCAGGGAGGGAAAGTAACTTTCTCAAGATTACATAGTTTGTAAGTGGTGATGGTAGGATTTGAACCCAGATATGTCAGATTCTAAAATGTGTATCCTTTATAAGATACCAGTGTTTTCTTTATTAAACTATCTTTTGGTTTGCGGAGAAAAATATCCAGATAATGCCAAATGTAAAATCTGAAAATTATTTGATGTTGTAATGAAAACGCAACTGCATTTAACCTATCTCATAACTTCACAAAGCACAGGTTCATCCTTCCAGAACAGGTTGCCATGTAAAAGCCTTATATTTCTAGTCTTTGTTTTTTCTTTTATGCCTAGTAATTCACTGCTCTGCTCAGTCCATGATACCTAACCCATGCGTCTTCTTCATTTCTTCACGTCTTAATGTCTTTACCCTCTTCCTTATACACTTGCATAAAGCCTTGGATTTTTTTTTTTTTTTAAGAGACAAAGAGTCTTGCTCTGTTTCCCAGTGGCTATTTATAAATGTTATCATAGCTCCCTAGAGACTCGAACTCCTGGCCTCAAATGATCCTCCCACCTCAGCCCCCACTGTAGCTGGGACTAGAGATGTGCACCACTGTGCCTGGCTAAGTGTTGGATTCTTTTAGAGCTCAATGCTATGCGGAAGTTGAGGTTCGGAGGAAAGGTCCCTTCTTCAGATTGTAATGAAAAAGCTTTGAGGTAGATAGTTGATAGATTCAGGTAATAAATATCCCTTGCTAACATCAAAATATAGAAATATGATTACTCTTTCCCCTTGATTATGGAATGCAAGTATAAAATTGTTCCCATGCGTCAATACAAGCCACTCATAAAGGGACCTATTTTACACTGTATTTTGTAGGAGCAATTTTATTGAAAGTGGGCATGATTTGTAAACTGAAAGTATCTTTCTTTTATATTTGTAATATTTGTTTATAGGCTAGCATTTTGTATTGATATTTATACAGCAGAACCGTCAAACTCTGCTGCCACATATATTCTAGTTCACACAGATGTGTTTCTTTTCTCATCCTTTTTCAGGTTCAGTGATCCATTTGTGCTAAATGTGAGAAATTCTTTTGTAACAAACAAGCTATTTTAAAAGTAGATAGTATTCCTGAATCTGTAAACATTAAAAAGAGACTATCATATCCTTTTTCGCGAAAGAATGACTTTCTAGGTCAAACTGCAACCTACTGAATGGCACATGCTGAGTCCTCTCTACATCTTGCAGAGCTGATAGATAATATGTCTAACACATAGAATGCTTGGCTGCTCTTGCATTTGGATGGCTAAAGGGAAAATACAAAACACTATGCATCTTTCTTGTTTAGAGGATCAAAAGACTAGGTTAATTCTACCACTTAAAAATTTATCAGATAAAGATCTGTCAATCACAAAAAGTTATAGGACTTTTGCTTTTTAGTCTTGTCAGCTGGTTCAAATGGGTCAGATGTGAGCTAGTGGTAACGAGAACTAACATCTTAGTTAAGACAAAACAAAACAAACCCCGCTGCCCCCAAAACCAGGAGTCTCCACTCTGAAATGTTCTACCTCAATTTCTTCAGTCCCTCAAAACTCTCAGGGACTTGTAAATCTTTCTCAGGCACTATGCATTGCTTTCTTTCTCATCCAAAACTTGAGAAGAATCTGGATTCACGCAAGGATGATAACTGGCATCTATTAACTATAATTGAAAAAGTTCCAGGGTATCTAATTTTCTAGGTGTTAGATGTTAATCATTAGGGTTGTACAGAAACCCATGCAGGTTTTTGTCAAAGACTTCATTTGCACACCTAGGTAAGCCAATTTCCCCACGCTGAGAGAGAGGGGTGTGGCATGTATTCACATATGAAGATGTGCCAGCTTAGCACAGAGTGTCACACAATTGCTTCACATCTCTCTAACAGAACATCTAGGTTGAAATACAAGAAGATGTTTGAGAATGCTATTTTACTTGACTTAAATATTTGGTTTTCTTTTCTTTTCTTTCTTTTTTTTTTTGAGACAGAGTTTCACTCTGTCACCCAGGCTAGAGTGCAGTGGTGCGACGTTGGCTCACTGTAACCTCTACCTCCGGGTTCACGCCATTCTCCTGCCTCAGCCTCCCGGGTAGTTGGGACTACAGGTGCCCGTCACCACGCCCGGCTAATTTTTTGTATTTTTAGTAGAGACGGGGTTTCACCATGTTCGCCAGGATGGTCTCCATCTCCTGACCTCGTGATCTGCCCGCCTTGGCCTCCCAAAGTGCTGGGATTACAGGCGTGAGCCACCGCGCCCGGCCAAATATTTGGTTTTCTTAAAGTCACCAAATGGTTCTATGGGCAGAAAAAAAGAGAAAAGAAAAACTACAGACCGTTCATAAAGTCATTCAGAAAATATTCCAAGTTAAATATTTAGTAACATTAAATCTTAGATTATGGAAATTTACATTCTAAAAACTATATACATATAAATTTATGTATATAATTCCAGCAGGAAGTAAGGAAGGTCTGATCACCAAAGCAGAGGAAAAAGTTTATGCCCAAGTGATCATGAAAAAGTGATTGCACTCAGAAGAGGAAACAGGGTTTGGGCTAAAAGTCAATAACTATGTATTAAATATTATGTCATTTGAAGAGATTCAAAAATGCATTTGTGTTGAGCAGTGACTGAAGAAGAGAATGTTAGTAGTAATGTTGGGAAGGAGAATCTTATCTGTATCTCACCCCTTTAAAAATTAGAGATGTGCCAGATTTGATGGTTTCACCATTCAGATTCCCCCTCTCTGCACCATACACTTCAGGCCAAAGGTCAGGATGCAAGTTCCCATTGAAATCGTCTTTAAGAATCGAGGGCAGAGGAACAACAGGAACACAATAGGGTCCACCAAAGCCCCGGTCACACCTAAGAAAGAGAGGGAGTGGAGAAAAGACATTTGTCACGAGTTCAAAGAGCCATATTTATTTTTGCGTTGCAAAGAAAGAAACTGCCAGTTTTATTAACTTACACACAGCGTCCAGCATCACAAATCCCTCGTCCTGAGCACATCCAAGGGCACCCTGAGGCCAGTACAACATTATCAATCGCCCAGGAATCAGCCCCCACAGTGTAGTTGGCCTGAATCCATCTGAACCGGGTCCTGGGAGAACTAACCAAAGAAAACACACCATTGGTTTGACGAGCAACTTTGAAAACACAAGGACATTTATTTTAGTTCCCTTTTCTCTTTAAAGTGCCTTCCTCCAGAGTCCAGTTGTCTCTTCCTTGACGCACTTTATCTTCCTACTAAGTAGTAGGAAATGCTGTTTTCTTTTGACTTATCAAAAGGAGAGTAGAAAGCATGTTCTTTATGTATTTCACTTTTTTTCTCATGTAAGAGTCTACAAACACGTGTGAAATGGAAAAGTTATTTTGAAATATCCACTTGTTTTGTTTTTGAAATACATGCAGAATTTTAGTTTTTGCTTTCAGACTCTTATTGCTATTCAGTACTGGCAGGGACTGAAGGTGATAAACATGAGGAAAAGTTCGAGTCTTACAAAATTCTGGCAGTGAGGTCTCTATTTTACTGTCCCGGAATGGTTTCTGAGAGTAAATGGAAGCCCTTGATACTTCTGCACTCTACTTTGGTTCTCGAGGTTCTGGCTTTCTAAAGCTGAGGTCTAGAATGATATGATGCATTCTCATATTTTCTATTTATTTGCAGTCTGTTACTTGGAGTATCTTGGGTCACAAGACTGCTTTATCCAATAAGAGATGCAGACTTATCAAACAACAGTAACAGCCCCTGACTTAGGAAAAGTTTGCATAGAAGTGTGTTTGTCTATTATGTGGAACATGGAACACAGTCTACTTGAAGTAGAATTTCAGCAGCACCATTCTAAGTAGTACTGTTTCTCCTACACAAGTTCTCCAAGGATGTGACACAGCTGTCGGCATGGTGGCTTTAACATGGAAACCTCATCACGGTACCACTGGTTAACACCCATCAGTGGTTCCCCAACACGTGCACTGTCAAGACCAAACTATTTATGACGACATACATGGCTCCTCCATTGTCTGCCCTCTTTCCTGGCTCCAGACCTCCTACTTCTTACCTCGCAATTATATTCTGGCAACACTGAACACTTGAATTTCCCCATCCACTCATACTTTTTCTGGCTTCCTGGATTTTGTTTTGGCTTACACCAGCACAAATGCTCTCTCGCTCCCCTCTTCTCCTGGATAAGCCCTACTCAGAGTCAGCTGGCCCTTCAACTCCTTTAGAAAGCTCCCTCCCGTTCTCCCCAAATGAGTTAGGTAGTATCCTCCTGTGTTTCGATAATATCTCTGAGTACTTTCTCTGGTATCATCTTATAGCATAAATAGCTGCTTAGAGGTTTGTTATCCTAAATACAGTGATGTGCTGTGTAACGACATTTCTGTTGATGATGGACTGCGTTTATGACAGTGGTCTCATAAGATTATAATGGAGCTGAAAAAAATTCTTATTGTCGATTGACATCTTGATGATTCTGACCTTGTGTATGCCAAGGCTAATAATGTGTGTTTTTGTGTCTTAGTTTTTAAGAAAGAAGTTTAAAAAGTTAAAGTTCTCAAAATATTAAAAGCTTACAGAATAAAGATAGAAAGAAAACATTTTTGTATAGATGTACAATGTGCTTGTGTTTTAAGCTAAGTATTATCACAAAAGAGTCTAAAAGTTTTAAAAAAGTTTATAAAATGAAAAAGTTATGGTAAGGTGAATTTATTATTGAAGAAAGAAAAATATTCTGTTTTTATATTTAGTGGAGCCTAAGTGCACAGTGTTTATGAAGTCCATAGTAGTGTACAATAATATTCTAGGCCTTCACATTCACTCACCACTCACTCACTGACTCACCCAGAGCAACTTCCAGTCCTGTAAGCTCTGTTTACGGGAATACCCTATACAAGTGTACCAGTTTTTAATCTTTTATACCATATTTTTATTGTACCTTTCCTATGTTTAGATATAGAAATACTTGGAATTATGTTACAATTGCTTACAGTATTTAGTATAGTAAAATGCTGTACAGCTTTGTAGCTGAGGAGCACTAGGCTAGATCATACAGCATAGGTGTGTAACGGGCTAAACTATGAAGGTTTATGTAAGTTCACTCTATGATGTTCACAAAACAATGGAATTGCCTAACAATGCATTTCTCAGATGTATCACCATCGTTAAGTGATGCATGACTTGAATATATTTGGATCCCGGCATCAGCTTATTCATTTAGTACCAGAGTGCTTAAAACACTGTAGATATTCAGTAAGTGTTTGTTGAATTAAAAAAAAAAATGAGTAAATGAGCTACAAGTAATTACGCACTATTTAAAGCTTTAGCAGTCATAGGAAACTATTTTAGGCTAAATACTAACATGTTTTGGCTTCCTGAATTTTCCCTTGCCACTTGGTTGTACATGTCTGGATCAGGTTTGCACCAGGAAAACAGAAACCACTATAAATTCTTAACACAGAAAGAAATTAATGCAAGGAATTGGATGTATAGAAAGTGGCAGGGCAGAGAAGCGAGTAGAAGCAGTGAGGAGACCAGAGTTTAGCAAAGTCAGGAGGCCACTTACTATGAGTCTAAGACTGGAGGGACACAGGGAGGAAGTGTTGCTGCTGGTGCCCAGGGACCAGGGTCACCTGGAGGGCCACCCAGGGGAGCTAGAGCCACAGAAGTTGGCCAAGATGCAGTTGAGGCAGAAAGAAGAGGGAGGAACACCCTGATTTATCCCTTATTTCTCCCCTTTCTCCCCTCCTTTCTTCTGCCAGTGTCTGACAGCAGATGTAGGAGGCTGGGAAATGCAACCTGCCATTCAGAACAGAGCACAGGAAGGGAGAGGAAAGGATCCTGGGGGGAGCAGTCCCAGGAGGTAATCAGTCACCATAGTACCCGTTAGTTCCTAGAAACATCCTCCAATGATCCAAATGCCTACGCCACAAAAGTGGGAGCCTGCTGTAAGTCAGCACAACTCTTGAATGTGATCTGAAATGCCGGGGAGGGGAAGACAGATGCAAAATAATATGAGCATTCCAAAGTTACCAACCTTTTGTTCATATTGTGGTACTGAGATGAAAAAAACTAAGGGTACTCTCCAGTATGTGGTAATTTCACATACTGCTTAGTGTGAATAAGTATCAGTCTGGTTTATGGGCAGAGACTTATTTTTACAACAGTTTAAAAATGGAATCTGGTGGGCAGCCTTTATGTTAGCAAAGAACAGAAAAGTTCAGTCTCGTAAAGCTTTTGGTGCTCTCTAGCCACATTTAAAACTTGCAACCCAAAGCACCCTGCACTTTTTTTCTTCCTGGCACTTTCATGCATAATTATCATGAAAGAATAATAGAATCCCTAGGCCGAATCACAATTATTTTCAAATTAAGTGACAGGCACCCAACGTTCTGATATGTAGCCAAATGACAATTCTCACATGGTGGAGAGCGGAAGGTAGACAGTGATCCGCTTCCAATTCTGGAATCTTTCTGAGGTGTAAATTGAACTTTCCGTGTAGTGCAGACAGCCAATGGTTGGAGGAACACACTCTTCAGTGACAAGATGCCAGTCCTTGCCATTGTTCAGAGAATACTGGAGCTGTACACTGTGGGAGCTGCTGAAGGGCTTGCTACAGCCCATGCTCATTTCAAACTGCAGAAAGGTAGATGCTGACACATGAAAATCCCAGGTCTCAGCATAACGAGGTTTTCCTGAAAAAAAAAAAAAAAAAAATAAAAAAAAAAGTCAATGATAGCATATATGTGTGTCATTTTCTTATTTGGTGTTTATGCTTTATAATAAACATTTTCAATAGCAAACAAAAATCACGGCGTATCTTTAATGCCCCAAATGTGCTTTGACTTTTCTTCTTATGTTTTCTGTTTTTATTTGGTTACCACAGATTTTGAAATATGGAAGGCTACTAATTTGAAGAGCATTACCACCTTGGAAAGGGCTAACATAGTATCTTTAAAATACTGATATATTACAGTTGTACATATTTTTGTGGTTACATGTGACATTTTGATACATTTATACAATATGCAATGATCAAGTCAGGGTAATTGGTATACCTATCACTTCAAACATCTATCTTTTTTTAAACATAGAGTCTTAAGTCTACAACGTATGAAACATAGGAATGTCCTTTTCATAGATTTTTTTTTTTTTTTGCTCTTCTTTTAAGAAACCTTACTCATATCATTCACGTTCCATGAAAGACAGTTCCAACAGAAACCATCACTAGGATCACCAAATTGTCTTAGGACAATAAAACTTCCTTTTTTTCCCTGAGAGCCACCCTCAGCATGGGTAATGAGGCACAGTTTTGCATTAGAAAGTTTCCTCCTGAGTTTTAGTTAATTTAGTCCTCTAGTTAATCAAATATTCTCCTTTTATTTAGTGATAATATATACCTATGTTTTCAGTGAATATCAGAGCAGTATCCATGGAGAGACAGTCAATATCAACTTGACCTCCTTGGATTCGATACCAGTTGGCTTGCAAATCTATGGAGCCATCAAATTTGTCTTGAAATCCAGTTTGAGAGCTGTCATTCATTCCTATAAGAACATCATCCAAAGCCCACTGGGCTGAATGCTTCCCTGCAATCAGATGAATAAAGGCAGTTAGAGAAGGTTTGTTACATAGCAATATGAATATCTTCACGACGGTGATTTTAAATCAAATTGTCTAGAAATTGACAGCAGATTAAGAAACACACAGTGCAAGGTGGGTATGGATACTCCATGACCTAAAAGCTACCAGAAAGCGGGAGGAAGCAGTAAGTTACCATGTTGCGGCTGCCACCATCGAAACGCTGTTGCAGGTGTCTTCGCCTCCTGTGGCAGGTCAATGGAAATGATCTGTGGTTCCAGGAAGGACATGAAGTCCAACTCTCGAAGCAAATGCCAGAGTATCCCATTGTCATTTGAATACTGAACAATAAGCCCTGAGTTAAAAGACATAAATCCAGTTACTTGGACACTTTCCTAGAGGGAAGGAACAGTATTTCTTAAATGGTGAGACTGCAGCAACCTCAAATTGTGTCTCCTAGAATAAGAGGGCATATTCGTGTAACTTCCAAGGAATGAATTAGTGGACCCGAAAGCTCATCAATTTTTTGACAGTTTCTAATGCACAGACTCCCAGGAAATGAAGGAAAAAATACATAAGCTCTTGTAAGACTACTCAGCTTTGTATGAGTGATGAGTAAGTTGGTAAGGGGAACATAAAAACCCACTATAGATCATGTATTTGAATTTTAGATTCTGTTCTGAACATTACAAAATCTCGTATCATTATTACATATTCAGAAGAAATATCTCAATCTCCCTGGCAAAAAATCAAGTAGCTCTTTGTTGCCGAAGCACAAGACAGTAGGCACTGCCTGGTCTGAAATTCTATTAAGCAGAAAGATCCCTTTACTCGCACTTCACACTTTGTCAGACCTTGGTCAGTGAAGCCTAAGTGAAACCAAATTATTAAGTGGCAAAGCAGAAAGGTTCACGCCTCTCCAACGTTAGTCTGACTTTTGTTTCTCTGTGTCACCTTTTCCCCTTTTCTTGTCCCAGTCATCCATGCCCCTCCACTGTCACTGGGGTGATATGATCCAGGGAACTGCACATTAATGTGTAAGGGACCTCATGTCCCTTCTAAAAGAGGGTGCAGAGAAAACGTAATGTTGAATGAAAGGAAAAAGTTGCTAAGGATAACATTGTGGGAATCAATTATGTACATATGTGTGTGTGTATAACTAGGTAGAAATCAGTGCCCATGTTAAGAATAAGACTGTGCCAGCCTTTATACCCCCTCTTTGGTAGGAGGGGATAGAGTGGTAGAGGGTATTGATCTAATTGCCTATTCCATAATTTTCCTAAGACTGGCACTGCATATTCATAATTACGACTAGGGATACTGAACCACTTTTTGAGTATTCATAGAAATTATGCTCAGTAAAGTTGTTATTTTCATTATTATTATTACTTTTTGAGACAGGGTCTCACTCTGTCACCCAGGCTGGAGTGCAGCGGCATGATTACAGCTCACTGCAACCTCTGCCTCTCTGGGCTCAAGTGATCCTCCCACCTTAGCCTCCCAAGCAGCTGGGAATACAGGTGTGTGCCACCCCGCTTGGTTAGGTTTTGTACTTTTTGTAGAGACGGGGTTTTGCCATGTTGCTCAGGGCTGGTCTCAAAATCCTGGGATCATGCGATCTGCCTGCCTCAGCCTCCCGAAGTGCTGAGATTAAAGGCATGAGACATTGCACTCGGCAAATTCTTACTCTTTTGGAAAATTATAATTTTTTTTTTGCTATATAGAACCTTTCTATTTCTCTATTCTTGACTAACAAGAATTTCTCAACCCTTTATCATGTTGGATAATTATTTTAGTGTCAAAAATATTACAATAAAGTGTAGTGCTAAAAGAATGCTGTTTATGGCTAATTAATTG
This sequence comes from Piliocolobus tephrosceles, assembly GCF_002776525.5. Lineage (NCBI taxonomy): Eukaryota > Metazoa > Chordata > Mammalia > Primates > Cercopithecidae > Piliocolobus > Piliocolobus tephrosceles. The sequence goes on from NC_045441.1 coordinate 96,170,297, forward strand.
CACGTGGAATTATTGCCACTACATCTGACAAAGGATGATGCCAGGAACAAAAATGACAAATATGCTAAAATCAGAAATCTCAAGATAATCAAACCTACTGTATTTAAAATAAAAGAACTCATCAGACTGAAGGAGAGGATGAAAATCTGTTCAAATAACAGAACTCTTTGGGGAGAAAGCATGCTGTATACAGGTGTGGGGATGAGGGTTACAGGTTCTGTTGACTAAGGTGAGACCCACGTGTTGGGAAAGGGACAGTCACACCAAAGTTCATGAAGAAAACGGAAGCAAGGCTGTTTGTCTTTATTCTAGTCAAGTTGAGGAATGTGTGGCATAAGCTCCAGTCTCCAAACTCCGATGTTGCTCAAGATACGTCCTATGGGCTTTTTAGTGTGATGTTGGATGTCTGAGGGTGCAGACACATCAAAATTCAGGTTTTCTTGTGGTTACTAACTTGTATTAATATGGTTTAAGTTTACAAGATGAGAGAGAGACTGAGATTGAGATTACTTAGTTATTTTGGGATGACCTAATCAGAAGGTAGATAATACTAGAAATGAAGCATGATGAGATAAACTGTCACTGGCTAGTCCTTTATAGTGCCTTCGACTCAAAGTATGGTCTGAGACCAGCACCGGCATCACCCTGGAACAGGTTTTATAACCTGTGATGGTTTAAAAAATATGTCCACACATTCTTTGACACTCCTCCCTTCAAAAAGTGGAGCTTAATTCTCCTCCCTTTGAGTGTGGATAGTCTTAGTAACTTGCTTCTAATGCATAGAATATGGTGGAAGTAATGGTGTGTAACTTTGGAAACAGTCATAAAAGGCATTGCCGTTTATTCTTTGCTCCCTCTCAGATCTCTTGCTCTGGGGAAAGCCAGCCTACATTTAGTAAGGACATTCAAGCAGCCTATGGACAGGTCTACAGGGTGAGAAACTGAAACCTCTTGCCAACAGCAGAGAAGAACTAAAGACTTTTGCCAACAGCCATGTAAGTGAGCCATCTTGGAAGTAGATCACCTAGCCCTGGCTAAGTTTTCCAGTGACTTCACCCCTCCTGCCTTTTGTCTTGACTGCAACCTCACCAGAGACCCTGGGCAGCACCATTTAGCTAAGCTGCTCCCAAATTCCTGACTCACAGAAACTGTAAGATAACAAATATTTGATGTCTTAAGCTACTTAATTTTGGGATAATTTGTTATGTAGCATATCACTCCAATCCTACTAAATCTAAATTTGCATTTTAACAAGCCTCCCAAATGACTCAGGTGCACATTAAATTATAAGAAACATGGCTCAGGAGGTGCATACTTCATTTGGTTTCTGCCTTCCTCCTCATTAGCTTTTTAAGGAGTGTCACATACACCTTCAGGCCTAAAGAGATGAGACAAGGTGTAAAGAGATGAGGGCCCCAGTTCCAAAGGACAAAGAAGGAGAGCCTCCCAGATAACCATGAGAGGGTCGAGGAATGCAAGAAAGGGAAACAGCAATATACATATCTCATATCACTTGCTGAACCGCATTAGCCATGTCATCTAACACACTGTACATCTGAATAAACCAGGCCCTTTAACTCATCTACCGAGTGTTTAAGGCATGTGAAACACTTCTCTTTTTAAACAGCAGCTCCATCTGTGTTCTGCCCAGTCTTACTGAAAATAGCATAATTTTGATTTTAATTCCACATATGTAAATTGATGCTTCAACTTGAGTAAGTAAAGAATCTCTACTTTCATCAGTGGAAGAGATTTGTTCAAGGATTTAAGCAGATTTCCATTTTAACAACCAGTTTTCAATAAAAGGCTAAGAAATGCCCATGGGATGTGAATTATATGGCCGGCACTGAGTTTATGAAAGTGGCTCAAGACTAGCTGAGAAAAAGTTGCTTGTTACTAAAAGGATACTGAGGGCAATGTGCATCGCAGGGCAGAAAACAGCACTTGTAAACAGAAGGTCAATACAGAGCAAAGACTCCTGTCTATTATACGATAAGCAGATGCTTTCTATTCTAACTTGCTTAGGATTTATTCTTTTAGGTCATACATAAATAAGGGTATGGATTTGTAATTTTCAGAAGGGTTATACACAAAAATTTCCCTTATATTTCAATGTATCAAATGTCATTTCCTTGGTGAGCCCCCACCCAAACTATTTTTGAGTATTGAAATCAGCACCTCCCACTGCATAAGTTTACTGTCCACCTCACCAGGCTATTTCTTTCTGTCTAACCCTTACAATCTAACATTTTCTTGCTAATTTCCTTTCTTGATTGCTTACTACCTGAGTCTTCTCGCTAGAATGTAAGTTCCCCTGAAGACAGGGATTTACCCTTAGGTGGTCATTAGTGCCCCACTGGTTCTTCACCCTCTAGTGCATGGTAGGTTTATGCTTCTTTTCCCCTTCACCACACTTTCTCTTTCCCTCTGCCACATGGCTGGCAACATCCAGAATCTCATTATTCTGGGTGCTGGAATGAGGCGGCCACCTCATTATTCTGGGTGCTGGAATGAGGACCTCGGGTGACCCATGAAGAAAATGTAGCACAGGGAAGAAATCATTTTATTTTAGCCCACTGGTATTTAGAGGTTTATTTATTATTGCAGCATAACCTATCTCATCATGAGGGACATATCTGTCTTTTGGTGATACTGTATCAACAAAAGCACCTAGAACAATGTCTGGTTTAGAACAGATACTTAATAAATATTTATTGAAGAGATTAGGGAATGCAAAAACGGTCTACAAAACCTTCTATACTGCTTCAGTAAATAGATGACTTGGATAATTACTAGACTAAAAGTACTGAGATATTCAGTAAAAGTTATTAAAGCTTTCGGTTAGGGATAAGATGGCCAAAGACATGGAGAGCTGATGAACACAGCTGCTGGTAGCTCTACTGACTAATAGGTACTGTTTAAGCCAATGTGTTTTACACAGTCATACTGAGAAGGTGCAAACTTATTATATTATATTAACAAACTTAGAAGGTGCAAACTCTTCACATGTTGCTGAGACCACGGTTTAGAGGAGGACACATCTGAGAAACCTATGAATTTTGTGCAAGGAGTCAGTTCACATTCAAGGTCCCCTAAGGAATTACATCATATCTGTAGAACTCCTAGAGGCCACCTATGCTTCAAGCCTTTTGCATTTCTTTCAGAACTGAATCATTTGAGGCCGAAGATGGCAGGAGTGCCTAGGGAGGGTGGAGTTCAGCACAAGGAGAGAAGCAGTATAGTATGATGGTTACGGCATAAATTCTGGAGCCAGCGTGAGTGCTTTGAATCCCGGCTCATCCACTTATTTAATGCACGATCATGGGCAGGTTACTTGACCTTTCTGCGCCCTCAGTTTCTACATCTGCAAAATAGAACTAATTATATTACTTATGGCAAAAGGGTAGGCTGGAGATAAAATGAATTAACACCAGTAAAACACATGGAATAGTGTCTTGCATATAATAAGTCTCAGTAAAAGATAACATTTATTATTGCCAAGAACTGCTCCTCCTACACAAGGATTCTGGTCTGCCCAGAATGTAAGTTTATGGGCGGAACTAGACTTTGATCTGCATTCAGTAATGCCCTGTGCAAACAAGTCTCTAGCTTCCATGCTTAATGTAAGAGTCTCTGATATTGTTTTAGGATTTTTTTTTTTTTGTGCCTCCCTATGGATAGTATAGACCAATAGGGTTCCCTAAAACAAATGCCACTTTGATTCTGCCTACAACCAGAGCAGACATGATATATTTCAGGCCTAAGGATCTGTATAAGATATCTTAGGGATCATGGCTCTGTGCAGCTGCCAATTCTACAAAGCAGAAGAGAAGAGAAGGAATGATTCAGGGTATCAGTTTGCAAAATCCTGGCCAAACTTTGGGAGGAAAAAGGACTAATCTGCCAATAGTAACTGTAATTTCCAAGGAAATATAGCAGCTTACCTTCATTTCTAGTTCTTGGTTTGATGCAGGTAATACCTGAAGTTTTGCTTCCAATTTGTATATAAAATTGAACGAGTCTGGGGAATAAAAACTTCAGTTTACTTACAAATAAGAGTTCAGAAGAGTTTTAACCATTTGCATTTTGATACTTTAGAAAAAAACCTCCTGTAATTATTAAGTACTACTTTCAAACTCAAAGGGCATATGACAAGCAGAAAATACATAAATTATAGTAAGCTAATTCAGTAACCATTTAGAAAAAGTTAATTAATATGACCATTCATTTTATTCTGTAATAATGATCTAAACAAAAGGAAACTGTTGAATATCACTTCATTGTGACAGTCTGTTATAATGTAATGGAATTACTAAAACGGAAATTGAAATTCCTTAAATCTAGTTAACACTATCATTGGAAACTCAAGATGAAGATTTTTTTAAATTATACTTTACGTTCTGTGATACATGTGCAGAACGTGTAGGTTTGTTACATAGGTATACACATGCCATGGTGGTTTGCTGCACCCATCAACCCATCATCTACATTAGACATTTGTCACTCAGGCTGGTGTGCAGTGACACGATCTCAACTCACTTCAACCTCTGCCTTTTGGGCCCAAGTGATCCTCCTGCCTCAGCCTCCTGAATAGCTGAAACTACAGGCATGCGCCACCACACCCAGCTAATTTTTGTATTTTCAGTAGAGACACGGTTTTGCCATGTTGGCCAGGAGGTGGGCTTGAACTCCTGACCTCAAGTGATCCACCTGCCTCAGTCTCCCCAGGTGCTGGGATTACAGATGTGAGCCACCGCATCCAGCTAAGATGAGGAAAAATCTAACTTAAGAAGTTGAATACCATTATTTGTTTAGAGTCAGATAATTACCTGTCAGTTGCTGATTTAGACTCACTTGGTTAATTTTTCACAGCCGGCCTTCAGTCAGTATGATGTAAATTACGCCTCAGTCCATAGTGACCAACAGAGAGTACCTGCTTGACAGGCACACCTCTGAGAGAACAATGCAGATGGAAAGGGATGGAAATTGAAGGCAGAAAAAATATGACACAGGACCCCAGTTTTGTGAGGAGATCTAAAAATTTTAAGCATTTTTTTTCTATTTCTTTTGTTCCACTTCTCAAATAATTTAATTGCTCTTTTAAAAAGCAGTTTTATTTTAGGTGTACTATTATTTCCTTTGATCTTAAAAACCAAACAGTTCTTTATTTTACCAGTAGGTGTCAGTGTAGGCATTTAATATTTCTGGGCACCATTTAAAAATAAGTGAATACAAATCAACTCAGATAAACGAGGACGCATCATTTTTGGACATAGAATGTAAGGTTGGAAAAATCTTTGTTTCACACAGCACACGCTAATAATAATACCAAACTGTTTTCATAATAATATCAAACTTTAGAAAATCAAGCTGGCATACCGTAGACACACAGGCCTTGGTGATGACCACACATGGATTCATGAATTGTGGCATGGTTTTTGTAGAAACCACCTATTTTATTGCAAAGCTAAAGTTATCTTCATTTTTACATATCATAATCTATATACAGAAACATTATTGTATAAATTCTCAATAACAGAACAGAATGTTTTAGGTTAGACCACATCGTGTGGTAAATAATATGTTTGTGAAAAAGCGTACTAGTTAATACTTCTTACCTGATGTTCCTGGTGTCCAGAGGGACCGTCCTGGCTTCCCTTTTCCCTGGGCCATTGAAGTACAGAGACTTGCCATCGTTAAGTGTTCCACAGCCAGTTCCAACCTGGGCGCCTGTTATCTTGTACCACAGAGGGCTGAGCTTCCCCTCAAACCTATCGAACATCTCATTGTGATTGGGGACATTTGACACACAAGTTCCTTGTGCCGCTTCAGGAAAAAAATAGAGAGGAGAGATGCTTTGTTGGAATCATCAAACATGAGAAGGTCTATTCAACACATGGGCGAAGGACGAATGTCCATATGGATTAACACGGGGGAGAGAGGCCACGTGAAAATTTGTATCTCACAACTGTCGGTCTGAAAGACAGCCATCACTACCATCATCCAAAACACTATTTTGCCTCTGTAAGTTTTTGTTTTTTGATAGAGGGAGGACATTGGGAGGACATTGGGAGCCATACCTTTTCATAGTTCCTGCTGCTGAGGATTTGTGTAAACTGAGAAACAGATTTCATTCACAATAAAATCTGCTCATTTGTTGTCCTATTCTAGGATCAATAGGGGCAGTCAGTCTCAAATTAAAAGAAAAATCCTTGAAACTGTGAGGGACAGCACTCTCCATAGAAGGCCTGCAACAACATATGTTTGTCTTTGGTCATGCGCCAGATGAAGGCTAGAATACTGAAAAGCTGGGAAGAAGCCTTTTGAAGTTGTCTCCAGGAAAAATTAAAAAAAAAAGATTTTGAAGCTTATAGTATTTTCTCCAGTTTTACTCTTTAATCTCAGCTCTTTTCATTTTTGCTTGTAGCAACATCCAAAGGTCACTGAGGTCAGAGATACTTTTCTCATAAAGTACTCTTTGGGCAGACTTGGGTTTATCATAAGATGCATTTTTATTTTAAATGTGTAAAATTACATTTCCTATAGATAGCGATGCAGAGGGCTCACAGAGGCCACGCAGCCATGCAGCGTGTGGTTAAGAGCTTCAGTTTGGGTTTTGGAGAATGACTGCCAGGGTTTGATACTCAGCTCCAGCAACTCCCAGCTGAATGATCTCGGGAGAGTTACTGTGCCTCAGTTTCCTTAAATATAAATAGGGCTTACGGTACTGTGACAGAGTTATTGTTAGAATTAAAGGGGATGAAATAAAAAGAACCTCGATGTCTGGCATGAAGTAGGATCTCAAGCAATATGAATTATTACTGCTATGAATAATAAATCCTCTTTAGGAAACGAAATTTGTATTAGCATGTTTCCTTTCTGGGGCAGCTCAAAACTACAAAATATCCTAATATCTCACGTGCCTGGGTTGCGAATTCCTACAATTCCTAGACTTAAAGAAGAATAAATTCAGAATTTCTTTCTTTGGGAGAATAGCATGAAACACAGCAACCAGCGATGACTATTTTACAATAAAACCCTCAGACACATGTATTTAGCCTTACCAGTATACCCCAGGTCACAGAAACACACTCCTGAAATGCAGTCCCCATGGCCACTGCAGTAACTGGGACAAGGCTCAGATATGTACACTCCATCTAAACCAAATGGAGGCACGTTTTTCTGTGAGTTGCTCTCCTGGATCCATCGGAATCTGGTCTTGCTGTTGGGAAAAACAACACACCTGTTTCTTGTACTAACATCTCATATCAAAGCATTGGAATATAGAAAAATTCAGAAAAATTCAACAGAGACTTAATATTTATTTCAAAGTCATGTCTGCTTGACTGCACTTAACCTTCATAAGGTGTCTCTCTCTCAGACCCTTTTTTTTTTTTTTTTTTTTTCTGAGATAGCATCTTGCTCTGTCACCCAGGCTGGAATGCAGTAGGGTGATCTCGGCTTCTCGGCTCACTGCAACCTCCGCCTTTCAGGTTCAAGAGATTCTCTCTGGGAGGCCGAGGTAGGCAGATCACAAGGTCAGGAGATTGAGACAATCCTGGCAAACCCTGTCTCTACTAAAAATACAAAATGTAGCCGGATGTGGTGGCATGCGCTTGTAGTCCCAGCTACTTGGGAGGCTGAGGCAGGAGAATTGCTTGAACTGGGGAGGCGGAGGATGCAGTGAGCTGGGATCGTGCCACTGCACTCCAGCCTGGGTGACAGAGTGAGACTCCATCTCAAAAAAAAAAAAAAAAAAAAAAAAAAAAAATTCTCATGCTTCAGCTTCCAGAGTAGCTGAGATTATAGGCATACGCCACCATGCCCAGCCAATTTTTGTATTTTTAGTAGAGATGAGGTTTCACCATGTTGGCCAGGCTGGTCTCAAACCCCTGGCTTTATGTGATCCACCCACCTCAGCCTCCCAAAGTACTGGAATTACAGGTGTGAGCCACCATGCCCAGAATGATTTCTTTTTCAGCATAAATGTTTGAACATTTTCTCACCTTCTGCTCTTTTAGTAATAAAATCCAGAAAGATATTCCATTATTTTACTTAATTAATACTTCACTCTGCTATCACACTCAGTTTATGGAGAAGAGGCTGTTTGGGAACGTTTGAAACAATCTGTCTTTCTTAGGACAGATAAGGGAACTCTGGCTATTTGCTGTCGACATGCTTCAGGCGGGGAAGAGTTAAGTTTGTACTGACAGCTCTATTCACCTGTGCCTTCCCTCCCTTCCTCTTCATCTCTCATCTTTAAATCACAAATACCAGTTTTAACTGCCAATGAACAAAAGGAGGACCTGGTCCCAGTACTTCAAAACCCTGGAACACTAGTGGGCTGGGCTACTGCCCAGTTCTTCATTTCCTAGAACAATAGTTTTGAGGTTGCCAAACTAAAATTTGTCCCAACTGCTTTCCAATTTTTAAAATACATCTTTTCTTTTCCAACATATGGAAACACACACACACACACACACACACGCACCCCCCTGTGATTTCATACCAGGGAAATACCTCTTCCTTCTCAGTTCCGCTATAATCAAAGGATGAAAATGTATTAGTATATCTACATTCCAATTTATTCTGCTGCCAATATTTATAGACTTTTGAGTTAATCCAGCTTCTTAGTACACAAGGATAAATAATCTTAAAGATTAATGAAGATTGTTAAAACCATAGATAAAGACGGCTCCCTCTCGCCTCTATTATTGTGAGGATAACATGGCAAGATCAGAATGGATTTCTTTTTGGCTCTTCAAGTAGCTTTGGAAATTTGGCAGCACTGAACCATAACCTTGGCTTTTTTCCCCCCTTCATTATTTTAAGTTACCTACTCATGGCAACTTTATAAACTGTAACTAGTAATGCTGTTTATTAGGTTTAAAAATTTTCGAGAAAATTGCCTAGTAACGTAAGCCCCAAGCCCCAGTTTCAGTGCAAGAGGAAGGTAAACATACAAATATATTTCCTTTGGAGCTAATTTGAAATATATTGGTCTTATTCTTTTTAAGGTAAAAAGAATTGAATTAAAGAAGTTTAGAAAAACAAAGCAAAAGCAAAAAAAATGGTACAGTTGTCTTAGTGTCATGGACCTTGGGAAAATTCCTTCCCTTGGAGCTGTAACATTATTCAGTCTCTGAAGGTATCTGTCCTCTTGAAGGAAGTAAAGGGAAATAATGAACACCAGCATTTGTCAACTACTCTTAAGGAAAGTTTTAAGGCCTCTATGCCTCTTCCAAAAGACAGACTGCATGTCTGTGACAAATGAGGAAAACATGCCAATTCCCTAATACAAGTCCTCTTGGATTACAAGTCATGCTTGCTTCTTCTTTTTTATGTTGCTATGATAGAACCCAGAGAAACATGGATCCACAGCATCTGTGGTAAGGGAAGTAATGAAAGAGAAAGGAAAACTTCTTTCCCCCACCCCAGGCTCTTTCGCCTGGGCAAGATGAGGGCATCTCCCCATCAGTTGCCCCATTTCATGGAAGAAACCAGCTTGGATTTGGGCCCAGAAGCATTCAGAGGGTTGAATAATCCTAAGTTTACATAGAATTTTAGAAAAAGTTTTGGCAATTTGATACTGAATGAAGGACAAGTGAAATCCTTTGACCCGTCTCTGATTCTTGGGCTCTTACAGATTTTATTATAAGAGAATCAAGTTCCGATTTGGCCAGAGTGAGGAGGTATCCTTGCTTGCAGTTATAGATCCTAAGGCTCCTATAGACCCAAGAAGCAGAATGCACTGTTACATGTTTGAGAAGGTAAAAGACCCCAGGAGCTCAGTACTAAGGAATGCTTATTTAGATTTAAACAAGAAAAACACCAAAAGACTAATTATTTGGTTAATAGGGCGAGTCCGGAACGTGGTGAATCATAGCTGCAAGTCCTAGATAGAAGACTGTATTTCAGAGTGAAAGGGCAAGAGATGGTTCCTTTTTCCCTTCTTTCAATCTTTGCTAGTTTGTTTTTTGTTGAAAGGTGCAACTCAAAGCAATAAAGATTTCACTGGCCATGACCTCAGCATGCTTGCTTCATTTCCATTTATCCAAGTTATGCCTGGTTCCTGATGTCTGTGGCCACTCTGTTCTCTTCTCAGTGGCAAAATCTTGGGATTGAACACAAGTGGTTTAGCAACCTCAGGGTTTCTGGAATAGGCGGAATAACTGGTAAAGAATTTATTATAAAAACTAGTCACTGAGAGACCATCAGAAGAAGGAAGGAAATAAGTAGACTAAAGTTAAGTTAGTAAGTATGTCTCAATTCTATACTTTTAAAGTAGAGGAGATACAGCCTTGCAATTGTGACTACTAATGTATTTGTGCACATGTTCTATTCTTGCCTTTTCAAGGAGACACAGAATGTGGAACAATGATTTCTTAAGTAGCACTGGATACATTTTGGAAAAATATGAAAAAGAAAGGTGTCGTCATTATAGCTAACACCTACTGCTGGTCTTTATTCCTTACTCAACATCCCTTCATTCAATTAACATTTAGAAAGCATCTACAGCATGCTAGGCACAGTACTAATGCTAGTAATGCTATGAGGAGCAAAACCCAGACATAGTTCCTGCCTTCATGTAGCCCACAGTTAAGTGAGGAGACACACTTAATCAAACACCCACACAAATAAATGCACCTGTGCAACTCCGACAACCATTAAGAAGGACATAGAGAAGAGTATCTAATAGAGGTCTTGACTTGATAGGAAGGTCTAGAAATAATCTAGAGGAAGTAATGATTGAGAGAAAGAGTTTAATTTTATGTAATTTTATTAGAAATAGATCATAGGCCAGGTGCAGTGGCTCACACCTGTAATCCCAGTGTTTTGGGAGACCTAGGTGGATCACTTGAGGTTACGAGTTCGAGACCAGCCTGGCCAACATGGTGAAACCCCATCTCTACTAAAAACACAAAAATTAGCTGGGTGTGGTGGCACATGCCTGTAATTCCAGCTACTCAGGAGGCTGAGGTGGGAGAATCACTTGAACCTAGGAGGTGGAGGTTTCAGTGAGCCAAGATCGTACCACTGTACTCCAGTCTTGGTGACAGAGTAAGACTCTATCTCAAAAAAAAAAAAAAAAAAAAAAAAAAAGTACATCATAGTGTGATTTGACTATTCTATTCAAAAAGCATCCCCTTTTGTTTCGCATGTCCCAGATAAGGAAAAAGAAGAAGATACCAATCTTTCTTTTTGTTTCCTTCCCCAATTTTCATTTTCGGTTGGAGGATGCCTGAGTGAATCAATTTCTACACCTGTACCCTTCCATCACCACACAATTCAATGTGATGTTGCATCTGCCTCTCAAATTAGGAAGGTTTCTGCTTGTCCTGTGCAGAGATGCAGGGTATTCTGCAGAATACTAAGCAACTTTTTTTCTAGTCCTGCCCAGAGACAGCCACTTATTGTACTCTACATAGGATACCTAGAGCAGGCTACATAGCATACTGCCTGGATGGGGATGTCTCTGGGAGTTGTGAGAGGTATACCAACATATTTTCACCATCACCAATGTGTTTTCTGTAGGCAAGAGCCCAGAGAATTAATATGAGCACAAATGGCTCCTTTGAGAAAATCAGCTTAGACTTATTTCTGAAAGAACAATTTTCTTGTAACTATTATAAGCATGTTTGCCTCATGGCAAAACAGCTCCGAATTTTAACAATTTTAACACTTAGAATTCTCAGTTTTCCAACACTGCATTTGGAGATATCTGAGTTTAACATATTGCAGAAGGAGCAACAACAGCTCATTTACTTGGGGTAAAGTAGAAACATATTTACTGTTCTTTAGTTGAGGGCTCTTCATCACAAATGCCATCAGCCAGCAAGCTGGATGGTATCCAAATTAACCATGACACTGGATTCTAATGATGAATATTTTGTCTTCCAAAAGCTGAGGTCTAAGAAAATATTGATACATTGGGAGCCTCAAAATACTGGCTCATTTTGTGATGCTAAGGACAATCTGCTCTTACTTCTCATATGTGGCTTTACCAACTGGGTTATTTCACCCAACAACACACCTCAGTTTCAGATTCAGCTATATATTTTATTGCTTAATTTTTTTTTATTTCCATAGTTTTTTTGGGGACAGGTGGTTTTTAGTTACATGGTTCTTTAGTGATTTCTGAGGTTTTATTATAGTGTACCCATCACCTGAGCAGTGTACACTGTAGCCATTTATCCCTCACCTTCCTCCCAGACTTCTCCCTCTGAGTCCCCCAAGTCCACTGTGTCATTCTTATGCCTTCCCGTCCTCCTTCAGCTGTAAATTCATTATTGGGCTTCAGGGAAATGAAACAAGATTTGTATTCCTTGGCTCCTAATTGTATCATTGTAGCAATGATGTGCCACTTGATGGCACAATGATGTGCCAACTTCATGGCACATTACGCCAATCTATCTGGAAGAGCTGCAGTTGGACCACAGTTTTGGAAAGTATGGAGGGAGGAAGGCAGTACTGGAGGTGAGGAGTACAAGGGCTGCACAGTTGGAGATGGGCAGGAAGCAGGATGACATAGCTATGTAGCTGCAAACACAGATATGTTCTTACGGAAAAATAAAGATGTTCTCAAGGGGTGAAACCTGGAGAGTACAATCAAGAGCTAAGAAGAACAGTGGATGAAGGAACCACTATCAGGGAACAGACCTCTCTTAATCATTGGAACGTTCTTGTCCTGGACATTGTTCTTAGAGGAGGGAGCCCTAGTAACAAGTCTCTTGCTGCATTTGGAATTTCTGAGGGCCAGTGACTGCTATATGCTTCCCATTCCTTCCTTTTCCATTATTATTATTATTACTATTATTATTACTTTTGAGTGGGAATGTCTATTGTGGTTATCCTGCCGTTGTCTCACCATTTTATGTTCAGTAAGGGTAAAGTAGATTACCTGTCTTTACAGGTCTAGAGATCAAGGACCCACATTCACGTCCCAACCTGATGGAGATAATACAACAAGGGACTTGGTGTCTGGTGCTGTGATGGAATGAGAATTTGGGGAGTCTTGGGAGGACAGTGAATGCATTTTTCAAGTGGAAGAGATGTGAATTAATGGGCCTAAAACAGACCAGGGTATATAGTTACAATAATGCCTCCCACTTAATCACACTTCCTTTTGTATATGCTCCTCTGCAGTGCAACTTTAATGCACTTCTTATTAAAAAAGGAAGTCTCTTTAGCCACCTTTTAAATCTAGACTGGCTTTGTGACTTGTTTTGACCAAAAAGATGTGGCAAATGAGATGAGGCTTTGCAGTTACTTTTCCTCTCTTGGAATGCTAGAGCCCACCTAACTGAAAAATACTGAGATGAAGACAACATGGAGATAAAGGTCCAGCTGACCCAGACTCCTACCAACTCATCAACTGAGTGCAGCCAGATGATGGAGCCCAGGAAGACCAGCAGAAGAACTGCCCAGCCAACCCCACAAAACCATGAGAGATAACAAATCATTATAATTTTGAGCTCTTAAATTTTGGAGAAGTGTGTTGCATAGCAATAGGTAACTATACAAATATAATCCTAGGCTCTATTGAGGAATCTAAACAAAAAGTAAGGAGGATTTTTCTTTAATTAATTAATTAATTTTATTTTATTTTTTATTATACTTTAAATTCTAGGGTACAAGTGCACAACATGCAGGTTTGTTACATATGTATACATGTACCATGTTGGTATGCTGCACTCATTAACTTGTCATTTACATTAGGTATATCTCCTAATGCTATCCCTTCCCCTTCCCCCCCACCCCACAGCAGGCCCCAGTGTGTGATGTTCCCCTTCCTGTGTCCAAGTGTTCTCATTGTTCAATTCCCACCTATGAGTGAGAACGTGCGGTGTTTGGTTTTCTGTCCTTGCGATAGTTTGCTGAGAATGATGGTTTCCAGCTGCATCCACGTCCCTACAAAGGATATGAACTCATCCTTTTTTATGGCTGCATAGTATTCCATGGTGTGTATGTGCCACATTTTCTTAATCCAGTCTATCATTGATGGATATTTCGGTTGGTTCCAAGTCTTTGCTATTGTGAATAGTGCCGCAATAAACATACGTGTGCATGTGTCTTTGTAGCAGCATGATTTATAATCCTTTGGGTATATACCTAGTAACCGGATGGCTGAGTCAAATGGTATTTCTAGTTCTAGATCCTTGAGGAATCGCCACACTGTCTTCCACAATGGTTGAACTAGTTTATAGACCCACCAACAGTGTAAAAGTGTTCCTACTTCTCCACATCCTCTCCAGCACCTGCTGTTTCCTGACTTTTTAATAATCACTATTCTAACTGTTGTGAGATGGTATCTCATTGCAGTTTTGACTTGCATTTCTTTGATGACCAGTGATGATGAGCATTTTTTCATTTGTCTGTTGGCTCCATAAATGTCTTCTTTTGAGAAATGTCTGTTCATATCCTTTGCCCACTTTTTGATGGGGTTTTTTTTTCCTTGTAAATTTAAGTTCTTTGTAGATTCTGGATATTAGCCCTTTGTCAGATGAGTAGATTGCAAAAATTTTCTCCCATTCTGTAGGTTGCCTGTTCACTCTGATGGTATTTTCTTTTGCTGTGCAGAAGCTCTTTAATTAGATCCCATTTGTCAATTTTGGCTTTTGTTGCCATTGCTTTTGGTGTTTTAGACATGAAGTCCTTGCCCATGCCTATGTCCTGAATGGTATTGCCTAGGTTTTCTTCTAGGGTTTTTATGGTATTAGGTCTAACATTTAAGTCTGTAATCCATCTTGAATTAATTTTTATATAAGGTGTAAGCAAACGATCCAGCTTCAGCTTTCTACATATGGCTAGCCAGTTTTCGCAGCACCATTGATTAAATAGGGAATCCTTTCCCTATTTCTTGTTTTTGTCAGGTTTGTCAAATATCGGATGGTTGTAGATGTGTGGCATTATTTCTGAGGGCTCTGTTCTGTTCCATTGGTCTACATCTCTGTTTTAGTACCAGTACCATGCTGTTTTGGTTACTGTAGCTTTGTAGTATAGTTTGAAGTCAGGTAGCATGATGCCTCCAGCTTTGTTCAAAGTAGTTTTTTCCAATTCCATGAAGAAAGTCATTGGTAGCTTGATGGGCATGGCATTGAATCTATAAATTCCCTTGGGCAGTACAGCCATTTTCACGATATTGATTCTTCCTCTCCATGAGCATGGAATGTTTTTCCATTTGTTTGTGTCCTCTTTTATTTTGTTAGGCAGTGGTTTGTATTTCTCCTTGAAGAGGTCCTTTGCATCCCTTGTAAGTTGGATTCCCAGGTATTTTATTCTCTTTGAAGCAGCTGTGAATGGGAGTTCACTCACAATTTGGCTCTTTGTCTGTTATTGGTGTATAAGAATGCTTGTGATTTTTGCGTGATTCTGTATCCTGAGGCTTTGCTGAAGTTGCTTATCAGCTTAAGGAGATTTTGGGCTGAGACGATGGGGTTTTCTAAATATACAATCATGTCATCTGCAAACAGGGACAATTTGACTTCTTCTTTTCCTAATTGAACACCCTTTATTTCTTTCTCTTGCCTTTGCCCTGGCCAGAACTTCCAACACTATGTTGAATAGGAGTGGTGAGAGAGGGCATCCTTGTCTGGTGTCCGTTTTCAAAGGGAATGCTTCCAGTTTTTGCCCATTCAGTATGACATAGGTTTGTCATAAGTAGCTCTTATTCTTGTGAGATACGTCCTATCAATACCTAATTTATTGAGAGTTTTTAGCATGAAGGGCTGTTGAATTTTGTCAAAGGCCTTTTCTGCATCTATTGAGATAATCATGTGGTTTTTGTCTTTGGTTCTGTTTATATGCTGGATTACGTTTATTGATTTGCATATGTTGAACCAGCCTTGCATCCCAGGGATGAAGCCCACTTGACCATGGTGGATAAGCTTTTTGATGTGCTGCTGGATTCGGTTTGCCAGTATTTTATTGAGGATTTTTGCATCGATGTTTATCAGGGATATTGGTCAAAAATTCTCTTTTTTTGTTGTGTCTCTGCCAGGTTTTGGTATCAGGATGATGCTGGCCTCATAAAATGAGTTAGGGAGGATTCCCTCTTTTTCTATTGATTGAAACAGTTTCAGAAGGAATGGTACCAGTTCCTCCTTGTACCTCTGGCAGAATTTGGCTGTGACTCCATCTGGTCCTGGACTTTTTTTTGATTGGTAGGCTATTAATTATTGCCTCAATTTCAGAGCCTGTTATTGGTCTTTCAGAGATTCAACTTCTTCCTGGTTTAGTCTTGCAAGGGTGTATGTGTCCAGGAATCTATCCATTTCTTCTAGATTTTCTAGTTTATTTGTGTAGAGGTGTTTATAGTATTCTCTGATGATAGTTTTTATTTCTGTGGGGTCAGTGGTGATATCTCCTTTATCATTTTTTAATTGCATCTATTTGATTCTTCTCTCTTTTCTTATTAGACTTGCTAGCACTCTATCAATTTTGTTGATCTTTTCAAAAAACCAACTCCTGGGTTCACTGATTTTTTGAAGGGTTTTTTGTGTCTCTATCTCCTTCAGTTCTGCTCTGATCTTAGTTATTTCTTGTCTTCTGCTAGCTTTTGAATTTGTTTGTTCTTGCTTCTCTGGTTCTTTTAATTGTGATGTTAGGGTGTTGATTTTCGATCTTTCCTGCTTTCTCTTGTGGGAATTTAGTGCTATAGATTTCCCTCTACACACTGCTTTAAATGTGTCCCAGAGATTCTGGTACGTTGTGCCTTTGTTCTCATTGGTTTCAAAGAACGTCTTTATTTCTGCCTTCATTTTGTTACATATCCAGTAGTCATTCAGGAGCAGGTTGCTCAGTTTCCATGTAGTTGAGTGGTTTTGAGTGAGTTTCTTAATCCTGAGTTCTAGTTTGATTGCACTGTGGTCTGAGAGACAGTTTGTTATAATTTCTGTTCTTCTACATTTGCTGAGGAGTGCTTTACTTCCGACTATGTGGTCAATTTTGGAATAAGTGTGATGTGATGCTGAGAAGAATGTATATTCTGTTGATTTGGGGTGGAGAGTTCTGTAGATGTCTATTAGGTCTGGTTGGTGCAGAGCTGAATTCAATTCCTAGATGTCCTTGTTAACTTTGTTTTGTTGATCTGTCTAATGTTGACAGTGGGGTGCTAAAGTTTCCTATTATTATTGTGTGGGAGTCTAAGTCTCTTTGTAGGTCTCTAAGGACTTGCTTTGTGAATCTGGGTGCTCCTGTATTGGGTGCATATATATTTAGGAGAGTTAGCTCTTCTTGTTGAATTGATCCATTTACCATTATGTAATGGTCTTCTTTGTCTCTTTTGATCTTTGTTGGTTTAAAGTCTGTTTTATCAGAGACTAGGATTGCAACCCCTGCCTTTTTTTGTTTTTCATTTGCTTGGTAGATCTTCCTGCATCCCTTTATTTTGAGTCTATGTGTGTCTCTGCATGTGAGATGGGTCTCCTGAATACAGAACACTGATGGGTCTTGACTCTTTATCCAATTTGCCAGTCTGTGTATTTTAATAGGAGTATTTAGCCCATTTACATTTAAGGTTAATATTGTTATATATGAATTTGATCCTGTGATTATGATGTTAGCTGGTTATTTTGCTCTTTAGTTGATGCAGTCTCCTCCTAGCATTGATGGTCTTTACATTTTGGCATGTTTTTAGAGTAGTTGGTACCGGTTGTACCTTTCCATGTTTAGTGGTTCCTTTAGGATCTCTTGTAGGGCAGGCCTGGTGGTGATAAAATCTCTCAGCATTTGCTTGTCTGTAATGGATTTTATGTCTCCTTCACTTATGAAACTTAGTTTGGCTGGATATGAAATTCTGGGTTGAAAATTCTTTTCTTTAAGAATGTTGAATATCGGCCCCCACTCTCTTCTGGCTTGTAGAGTTTCTGCCGAGAGATCTGCTGTTAGTCTGATAGGCTTCCCTTTGTGGGTAACCAAACCTTTCTCTCTGGCTGCCCTTAACATTTTTTCCTTCGTTTCAACTTTGGTGAATCTGACAATTATGTGTCTTGGAGTTGCTCTTCTCAAGGAGTTTCTTTGTGGCGTTCTCTGTATTTCCTGAATTTTAATGTTGGCCTGCATTGCTAGGTTGGGGAAGTTCTCCTGGATAATATCCTGAAGAGTGTTTTCCAACTTGGTTCTATTTTCCCCATCACTTTCAGGTACACCAATCAGACATAGATTTGGTCTTTTTACATAGTCCCATATTTCTGGGAGGCTTTGTTCATTTCTTTTTACCCTTTTATCTCTAAACTTCTCTCTTGCTTCATTTCATTCATTTCATCTTCAAACACTGATACCCTTTCTTCCAGCTGATCGAATTAGCTACTGAAGCTTGTGCATTCATCATGTAGTTCTCATGCCATGGTTTTCAGCTCCATCAGGTCATTTAAGGACCTTTCTACACTGGTTATTCTAGTTAGCCATTCATCTAATCTTTTTTCAGGGTGTTTAGCTTCTTTGTGATGTGTTAGAACTTCCTCCTTTAGCTCAGAGAAGGTCGACTGTCTGAAACCTTCTTCTCTCAAGTCGTCAAAGTCATTCTCCATCCCGCTTTGTTCCATTGCTGGCAAGGAGCTATGTTCCTTTGGAGGGGGAGAGGCACTCTGATTTTTAGAATTTTCAGCTTTTCTGCTCTGTTTTTTCCCCATTTTTGTGGTTTTATCTACCTTTGGTCTTTGATGATGGTGATGTACGGATGAGGTTTTGGTGTGGATGTCCTTTATGTTTGTTAGTTTTCCTTCTAACAATCAGGACCCTCAGCTGCAGGTCTGCTGGAGTTTGCTGGAGGTCCACTCCAGACCCTGTTTGCCTGGGTATCAGTAGCGGAGGCTGCAGAAGAGTCACTATTGTTGAACCGCAAATGTTGCTGCCTGATTGTTCCTCTGGAAGCTTCATCTCAGAGGGGTACCTGGCCGTGTGAGGTGTGAGGTGTCAGTCTGCCCCTAGTGGGGGATGTCTCCCAGTTAGGCTACTCAGCAGTCAGGGACCCACTTGAGAAGGCAGTCTGTCCGTTCTCAGATCTCAAACTCCATGCTGGGAGAATCACTACTTCTCTTCAAAGCTGTCAGACAGGGACATTTACATCTGCAGAGGTTTCTGCTGCCTTTTGTTTGGCTATGCCCTGTCCCCAGAGGTCGAGTCTACAGAGGTAGGCAGGCCTCCTTGAGCTGTGGTGGGCTCCACCCAGTTTGAGCTTCCTGGCTGCTTTGTTCACCTACTCAAGCCTCAGCAATGGCGGGTACCCCTCCCCCAGCCTCGCTGCCACCTTGCAGTTCAATCTCAGACTGCTGTGCTAGCAATGAGCAAGGCTCTGTGGGTGTGGGACCCTCCGAATCAGGTGTGGGATATAATCTCCTGGTGTGCTAGTTGCTAAGACCATTGGAAAAATACAGTATTAGGGTGGGAGTGACCCGATTTTCCAGGTGCCATCTGTCACAGCTTCCCTTGGCTAGGATAGGGAATTCCCTGACCCCTTGTGCTTCCTGGGTGATGCGATGCCTTGCCCTGCTTCGGCTCATGCTTGGTGGGCTGCACCCACTGTCCTGCTCTCACTGTCCGACAAGCCCCTGTGAGGCAAACCCAATACCTTAGTTGGAAATGCAGAAATCACCTGTCTTCTGCATCGCTCACGCTGGGAGCTGTAGATTTGGAGCTGTTCCTATTTGGCCATCTTGGATTTTTCTTTTAAGAAGTAATTTATCTGTTTTTCCCTGACTCTGTTTTCCTTCCGCTGGTTAAGAGATGGTAAGGTCTGGAACAGTTGCCTTGGATCCAGAGATGGAAGTCACATGTTCAGGATGGCAGAGCCAACTTGTCAACTGTGAACTGCTCACTTTCGGACCAGCATATGAGAAAGAATGAACTTCTGTATTTTTGAAAATTTGTTAAGCATTTGTGTTTGTGTGTTTCTCTGTCATAGTAGCTGGGTCTGTATCCTAACTAAAGCATATGGCAAGTTAAATTCTTAATTTCATGAAAGGTGGTAAATTCATCAACTCTGCCACCTACACAACACATTTTGAAGGCATTTGCATATCATTTTGATAAACTACAAAGAACACTAGCATATAAGGACAAATAAATTACTTATGAGTTGGAACCACTGATTGATAAATTTTCTTGAGACAGCTGGTGTTTAAAGATTATGTTTCAAAGTTTGGCAGATCAGCACAGAAACTTGCACATCCTTGACCAAACAAATTCCTTCCCTATCCAGGAAGTTTGCCTACCAAGGGCTGTTGTGTAATTTTTTGAGGTATGCACATCTAAGTAACAAGGAGGCAGAGATCACAACCAGCTTATCTTGCCAGATGATGCACAGTAAACTGGTGCTAAATTAGGTGAATGATGCCACAAACAGAATGGCCTCCAAGAACTTTATGAATAAGACGTGTCTATAGATTGTTAAGCTTTCACCATATAAGTCAGAATGAGATAGGTTATGTTGTGGCAACAAACAACTCTCAATCTCTATGGTTTAACCTAGAAAAAGTTTATTTCTTGCTTATTTTATATGTCCAGTGTAGGTCAGCAAGGGTGTCTGCTTATTGTAGACACTCATTGAGATATAAGATTCATCTCAATACAAGCTTCCACAGACCAGGGAAGATGGCAAAGTGTACATGGGCTCTTAAAGCCATATGTCTCATTTTCATTCTCATTTCATTTAGACATGCCAAACTTTACAGGCTATGGGGAAAGTATAATCTTAGGGAGAAAGAAAGCTGGAAATATTGTTGAGAGGCAATAATGAGTATACAAACCGTATGCTATGTCATTAGGAAGCAGTGCAAATAAACTTATTATATCATCTCAGTTCTGAACAGAAATGCCTTGACTAAGTCACGATTAATGTTATCATGAGTGACAATTAATGTTGTTTTCTAGAATTCAATTAAGCGCCTACTTGAAAAATGTTTATCTTTTGTAAAATGATACAGTTAAAAATACTGATCTCTGCGTTACCTCTTCTATCTAGTACAAGCATACATGCTATAAATTTATTCTGAAATACCAAGCCTAAAAAAAAGCACACCTTTAAAAAAATCACAATGTGTCTGCTTTCCTTTTTATTACTCAACAATGGGAACTAAATGAGCCTATATTTTCTCTCTTTGTCTGAGCTGCCAGGAAGCCAAGAGTTAAATTTGTTGCCCCTTTCCTGAAGCTAATTCACTTCATGTTCTCAGTCCATTGATTTCATTCTTTCCATTAACTGATTTTTAATTTATTGTTTTATTATTTATTTTAATAATCATTTAAATGGATCATTTATATTGTAAGATATCTCAACTTGTCTACGTGTATGTAAGGAGGCATTAAAGCATTAACAATCTATGTGTAGTGAAAGTCTGATATAATAATGTCTTGTAACTCTTTTAGCCTTCAATACATTTTGTTCACTGCTGTACTCTCAGTGTCCAGAACAGCACTTTTGTACACGCACACATAGATGCTCAATAAATATTTGTTGAATAAATAAGTAAATGTGTCTTACAAGCATGTGCACGCGCGTGCTTGTGTGCACCCCCTGCCCCACGCCACACACACAGACATTTTGGAAATTTTGTCCCAGGGCCCTTTTCCTCAGTAGTCACTACTTCAACTTGGATAGGTGTAGCTAGACTATATAAATTCTTTTAAGTTTTTGAGGTAATTGAGATACATAAATGTTCCCCATAAACTGCAGCCACAGCACATAAGAATGTAGGCTGATCACAAACCCAAAAGACACAATTATGAACACCATAATCCCTAGAGTTGAAATCCTGAATGATGAAAATCCCTAAAACCTAAAATTTCTAACATCAAAAATACCCCAAATCACAATTCCAAAAGATGAAAATCCCAAATGTTGAAGTTCTGAAAGCTTAATTCTGGGGATGGGATCATGCAGGATTATCACATCATGTTAGTTGCATCATGTTCAGGGGAACTATTACCTTGTCTTTATTTGAAAAATAAGTATGGTTTAAAGAGATGCATATGGGTGCCAAGTTGACAAGAGATGGACTGTGGAGTTAATTTCAGGGGTCAACTAGACTGGGTTAAAGAAAACCTGGAAACCTGGTGCAGCATTATTTGGGGCGTGTCTGTGAGGGTGAGTCTGAGTGGACTAGGTGGGAAAGATCTGCCCTCAGAGTTGGTGGCACCATCCAATTAGCCAGAAGGTGAAGAGAAAGCACATACAGAAGGCAAATTGGTATCTCTCTGAGATCTAGGACAGACTTTTCTTCTGTTTCCCTGGTCATCAGAACTTCAGGTTTGCCAGCCTTTGGACTCCAGAGCTTACATCAGAGGCTCCCTGGGGCCTGACGCTTCCAGCCTTTCTCTGAGAATTACACCATTGGCTTCCCTGGTTTTGAGGCCTTTGGGCTTAGACTGAGCCATGCTAGTGACATCTCAGGGTCTCCAGCTTGCAGATGTCTATCATGGAACTAGTTAGCCACCATAATCGTGTGAACCAATTTCCTCTAAAAATAATCCCCTCTCATGTATCTATATATATACATATCCTATTGATGCTGTCTCTCTGGAGAACCCTAACTAATTCAGATTTGATACTGGGGAAGCCAAATATCACTCATTCTTACAATGAAAGAGATCTGCAAATTTGTTTCCTCACAAAAAGGCTGTGACAAGTTAAGTGTATGAGGTGACTTAATAGCGAAAGATAAAAGTTTAGAAGATTCCAGTTCAAGATGGCTGACCAGAGATATCAGACACTCATCCTTTCCACAAGGAAGAACCAAAATTATGAGTAGATAACCATACCCTGAATCTAGGAGAGAATACTAAAGACTAATAGAGAACTCACAGGAAACACCTGAGGCACAAAAGGAGAAGGAAACAAGTAGCCAGCATGGCTGAGACTGGACAGGAACCTAGTGGGGCTTGGAACTATGGGGAAAGAGCTTCAGCAGTCCACACCCCTGCCACAGACTGCTGCAATCCGAGCTGGGGGAGAGCGCCACTACCCACATAAACTCTGACACTAGCATGGGTGGTGATTTGGAGACCCCGTGAAGGCAATGCACCAGATAGCGAACTCATGCTGGGTCACTCATGCTTCACTCCTGAGACCCGAACAGTTGCAGCAGGGAGCCATTTGGGGAGTGCTGCTGCCATAGGACTGCATCTTACCCTTGGTAACAGCCCCCATATCTCCGCATCCTAGGAGTTCCTGCTGACATCCCCAGTGTCCACTTGGAAGGCTGCAGTGGAGCAGCACTGGCTGGACCCAAAGGTATTACAAGGTCCCCAATTCTCTATCCTACAGGGAGTATTGCTCCCTAGGGAAAGGACTGTGCAGTGCACCAAAAGGCACAGAACCAGACATATCAGTATTAGCCTTGAATGTAATGGGCTAAATGCTCAACTAAGAAGGTATAGACTGGCAGATTGGATAAGAAAACATAGATCCAATTATTTGTTGCCTACAACAGACCCACTTAATGGGTAAAGACACCTACAGACTCAACATATAGGACTGGAAAAAGATATACCACACAAATGGAAAAAAAAAGAGTAAGAGTAGCTATACTCATGTAAGATAAAACAGACTATAATTCAACAAAAGTTTAAAAAGACTGAAAAGGGCATTATATAATGGTAAAGAGTTCAATTCAACAAGAAGACACAACCATCCTAAATATATGTACCCAACCATGCAACATCCACATTCATAAAATAAATACTGCTAGGCCTAAGAATAGAGACAGATAGCAACATAATAATATTGGTAGCTTTAACACCCCACTGACAGCACTAGATAGATCACAGAGGCAGAAAATGAACAAAGAACCTCTGGATTTTTAAAACTGAACTCTAGGCCAAATGGACATAACAGACATTTAAAGAACATTATACCCAACAACCACAGAACATGCTGCTTCACTTCTGCACACAGAACATTCTCAAAAACAGTCCATAAGCTAGGCCACAAAGCAAGTCTCAATAAATTTTTAAAAATCTAAATTATACTAAGTATCTTCTTAGATTATGGCAGAATAGAATTAGATATCAATACCAAGAGGAAATCTCAAAAGTATATAAATTACATGGAAACTAAACAACTGGTTCCTGAATGATCTTTGGGTAAGTGATGAAATTAAGGCAGAAATAAAAATTTTTTTTGAAACAAATGAAAATAGGGACACAATATATCAAAACCTCTGAGATACAGCAAAAGCAGTGCTAACAGGAAAATTTATAGCTTTAAATGCATATATAAAAAAAGATAGAAAGACTGTAAATTAACAACTTAAAATTGCACCTCAAGGAAGTAGAAAAATGAAGACAAAACAAACCCAAAGCTACCAGAAGAAAAGAAATAACAAAGATCAGAGCAGAACTAAATGAAACTGAAACCAAGAAAAATAATACAAAGGATCAATGAGATGATAAGTTGGTTCTCTGAAAAGATAACAAAGTTGATAGACTGCTAGATTACGTAAGATAAAAGAGAGAAGATTCAAATAAGCACTATCAGAGATGATAATAAAGGTGACATTACACCTGATACCAGAGAAATAAAAAACGTAACTGGAGACTACTATGAACATCTCTATGCACACAAACTAGAAAATCTAGAGAAAACAGATAAATTCCTGGAAACGTACAACCTCCCAAGCATTAACTAGGAAGAAATAGAAATTCTGAACATACCAATGATAAGTATGATTTTAAAGCAGTAATAAAAAGTCTTCCAACAAAACAACAACAACAACAACAACAAAACCCCAGTACAAGATGGATTCACAAGTAAATCTTACTAGATGTAAAAGCAGAGCTGGTACCAATTTTACTAAAACTATTCAAAAAATTGATGGGAGAGGATTCTTTCCTAACTCAATCTACAAAACCAGAATCACCCTGATACCAAAATTAGGCAAGGGCACAATCAAAAAACAAAACAGGCTAGTATCCCTGATAAACACAGACACAACAATCCTCAAGAAGATATTAGCAAACTGAAAATAACAGCACATTGAAAAGATATACATCATGATTGAATGAGTTTATTCCATGGATATAAGGATAGTTCAACATACCTAAATTAGTAAATGTCATTCACCACATAAACAGAATTAAAAAAAAAACATATTATCATTTCAATAAATGCAGAAAGAGCATTAGGTAAAATCCAACATCCATTCATGATGTTGATATGATATAAACCCTCAACAATCTGGGCATCAAAGCAACACACCTCAAAATAATAAAAGCCATATATGACAAACCCATAGCCAACATTACACTGAATGGGGAAAAGGTAAAATCATTCCTCCTAAGAACTGGGACAATATAAGGATGCTCACTCTCACCACTCCTGTTCAACACAGTACTAGAAGTCTTAGCTAAAGTAGTCAAGCGAGAGAAAGAAATAAAAAACATCCAAATTGAGAGAAAGGAAATCAAATTATTTCTATTCACTGATGACATGATTTTATACCTAGAAAACCCTAAGGACTCTTCCAAAAAATTCCTAGACTTGAAAAATAACTTCAGTAAATTTTAAGGATGGAAAATCAATGTACAAAAATCAGAGCACTTCTATATACCAATAACATTGAAGCTGAGTACCAAATCAAGAATTCAATCCCAATGACAATCTCCAAAATAAAATAAGTACCTAGGAATACATTTAACCAAGGAGATGAATCATCTCTATAAGGAAAACCAGAAAACACTGTAGATGGAAGAAACTGTAGATCACAAAAACAAATGGAAAAAATCTCATGCTCATGGATTGGAAGAATCAATATGGTTAAAATGACCACAATGCCCAAAGCAATCTACAGATCCAACATAACTCCTATCAAATTACCAACGTCATTTTTCACAGAATTAGAAAAAACAACCCTAAAATTCATATAGAATCAAAAAAGAGTCCGAAGAGCCAAAGCAATCCTAAACAAAAAGAAGGATGCAAGAGACATCACCTTACCTGACTTCAAATTATGCTACAAAGCAATAATAAGCAAAACACCATGATACTGGTATAAAGATAGACACATAGACCAATGGAACAGAATAGAGAATCCAGAAATAAGGCCCCAGATTTACAGCTAAGTAATCTTTGACAAAACTGACAAGAACTTACACTGGGGAAAGGACACCCTCTGCAATAAATGGTGCTGCGAAAATTGAATAGCCACATGCAGAAGTATGAAAGAGGACCCATATCTCTCACCATATACAAACATCAACTCAAAATGGATTAAAGACTTAAACATAACGCCCCAAACTACAAAAATTCTAGAAGAAAACCTATGGAAAACTCTCCTGGATATTGGTCTAGAAAGAATTTATGACTAAGACCTCAAAAGCACAGCCAACAAAACCAAAAACAGACACATGAGACTTTGTTAAACTAAAAATAGCTTCTGCACAATAAAATAAATAATCTACAGAGTGAAGAGACAACCTATGGGATGGGAAAAATATTTGCAACTTTTCATCCAACAGGGGACCAATATAATAGGAATAGAGTATACAAAGAACTCAAACAACAGCAACATAAATAAATAAATAAAATTAAAAGGTGGGCAAAGGCCATGAATAGACATTCCTCAAAAGAAGACATACAAACGTGAAAAGGTATATGAAAAAATGTCAACATCGCTAATCACCAGAGAAATGCAAATCAAAACCACAATAAAATATTGTCTTATCCCAGTCACAGTGGTTATTATTCAAAAGACAACAGACAAACACATGTTGGTAAGGATATGAAGAAAAGGGAACTCTTATACACTATTGGTGGGAATGTAAACTAGTACAGCCACTGTGGAAAACAGTATGGAGATTTCTCAAAAAACTAAAAATAAAATTACCATATGATCCAGTAATCCTACTACTGGGTGTCTTCCCAAAGAAAAATAAATCAATATATCAAAGGGATACCTACACTTTCATGTTTATTGCAGAACTGTTCACAATAGCTAAGATATGGAATCAACCTAAATGTTAATCAACAGATGAATGGATATACACAATGAAATACTATTTGGCCATAGAGAAGAATGAAAACATGTCATTCGCAGCAACCTGGATGGAACCGGAGGCCATTATTTCACGTGAAATAAGCCAGGGTCAAAAAGACAAATATTGCATATTCTCAGTTATATCTGGGAGCTAAATATTAGATCACATGTTTTTCATACATGGAGGTAGAGAGTGGAAACACAGATAGCAGAGACTAGGAAGGTCTCTACCAAGGGAGGGAGGGAGGAGGATGAAAAGAAATGGTTTAAAGGGTACAAACATACAGTAAGATAGAAGGAATAAATTCAATGCTTGATAGCAGAGAAGGGTGACTATACTTAACAAAAGTATACTGTACTCAAGTGATGGACACCATAAATATCCTGACATAATCAGTATGCATTATGTACATGTAATAATATTTCACATATACTCTGGCAAATGAAACATACAAAAGTGTAAAAGCTAGTTATTACTGGTGCTATGAAAGCAGAAAATTGCTTAATTGCAATGGCTTAGCAATAACC
Organism: Piliocolobus tephrosceles; assembly: GCF_002776525.5. Lineage (NCBI taxonomy): Eukaryota > Metazoa > Chordata > Mammalia > Primates > Cercopithecidae > Piliocolobus > Piliocolobus tephrosceles. Next base: position 96,197,797 of record NC_045441.1, read on the forward strand.
AGATTTTCAGACAGCATATCCCTACAAACTTTGTAGACCACAACTACTCTCCAAATATAAGTGTAGTGAGTGTTTTGAAGATCATAGAAGTGAAAACAATACAAGAAACCTCCAAAAATACAAGAAATCTCCCCCGCCAAATTATCCAGTCATAGGACTTCTGCCCTTCCCACACTGCGCCAATTTGCTATGCTATCTATTTGATGTGATCTATCTTCACATCATTTCCAATATGGGATGTGTAAATTGTGTAAGGACTTTCAGAGAGTCATAATTTGTTTTATGAATTTTTTTGCAAATTTGACTTCACAGAAGTGCAATGTTGATGTTGTGTGTAAACACTGTGAGTGCCCCTAAAAATGCTGAAAAACTTCCTTAATAAAGGGAGAGACATCTTTTCCATACATCTGCTTTTGTGAAAGATAAAATTTCTTCAGGTCTCAGCTTTTTGGTGACTGCATATGCAGTGGTAACCCACTGAGGTTTCTGATCAATCTCATCAAAAGAGTTAAACTGTCTGTATTTCAGATGGCTACATTTATACAGCTGAGTGCAAACAATCACCAACCATAGTGATATACATTTATACATTTTGCGTTTTAACCTATTTCTCTATGTATACATTTTGTCTGCTCATAAATGTTAAACCAATGCAGCAGTCTTTAGTATATCTGAATGTTTATGCTTGCAAAAATAAGTTTTGTGTAAAATGGCCTATGAAGTGTTCTGTCATGTTCTTATGTTTCTCAAATCCCCTTTTAAAATATAAATGTTTTAAAAATTATTTTAAAATATTTAAAATATTTTAAAATAATTTTTAAATTAATTAAATAATTATTTAATTAAATTATTTAAATAATTAAAATATTTAAAAATAATTTTTAAAATAATTTAAAATATTTTAAAATTATTTTTTCCAGAATTGTATTTTCAGGATTTTGATCTTTTAGGATTTCAACATTTAGGGTTATAGCATTTGGGATTCTGTCTTTCTTAATGGTCCAAACCCATTAAGAATGATTACTTTACCTGGATGCAAGAGACCTTGGAATAACAATGGTGATTCTTGTCCATTCTTCAAAGTCCCCTGCGTGATACATGGTGGGCTCAGTTAGTTCTCTGGAGTTTCCTTCACATCCTTTGCCTGCAGAAGCTGGGTAACACCCTTCTTTCACCAGAAACCAGGACATACCAGCATCATGAGAGTATTGAAGAAGAACTGGAGCAGTATTGCTGAATTGATTGGCACACCCTATGTTTAGCTGTTAAAAGGAAGGACAAGAATTATACAAGATTGTGGTTCTAAGTCATCACTCAACAAATTAGGTGCTACAGCATCCAGGGTGCCTTCCAACGGGTCTGCATTGAATTTACAATGATAGCAATTGTGAGCTCAGTCCCAACCAAGACCCTTCAATAGATTCTGGAATTCTTTGTTTAAGCAAACAATAGGTACTTTTTACTAGAAAGCTGGACTCATTTTGTGGATTTCTTGGGATTATAGGAGAGAAGAGAGAAGCACAGTGTTGGTGGTTCTTGAGTCTCAGACAAAAGATATGCCAAGAAACTGCTTTTTTCTCCCTCCTCAGAGGGTACAAACAGAGGAAACCATAAGATGGAGAAGCAGCTGTCTTCTTCGGTACAGGAAGGTTTCAGTGGAACGAGCGTCCTTCTTCTGTTTCCTTGCTAAAGCTCATTAAAGATCAGTGTCAACTGGCCGGGCATGGTGGCTCATGCTTGGAATTCCAGGACTTTGGGAAGCTGAGGCCGATGGATCATGAGGTCAGGAGTTCAAGACTAGCATGGTCAAAATGGTGAAACCCTGTCTCTACTAAAAATACAAAAATTAGCTGGGCATGGTGGCAAACACCTGTAATCCCAGCTACTCGGGGGTCTGAGGCAGAGAATTGCTTGAACCCGGGAGGCGGAGGTTGCAGTGAGCCAAGATCACACCACTGCACTCCAGCCTGGGCGACAGAGCAAGACTCCATCTCAAGTAAGTAAATAAATAAATAAATAAAATAAAATAAAATAAAATAAAATAAAATCAGTGTCAACTTAGATGAAAGAGCTAAGTGTTTACCACAGCATCAAATAAGCAACATAATCCAGAAATGAACCTGTTACTGTTTGGTGTACCTTTAGGGAGGACTGTCATCGTAGGATTAATAACATTTAAAAAACTGTAAAAATACAACCTAAATCCCACTGGCCTATCATAACTGTCCTTACTTTTCTATTTTCTCTACTGATCTTTATAGGGAATCTATATATTGGTCATATAGTTGAAGTTATTACACATCTAGAGCTTTCTTCCACATTCTGTTATACATAGCATTGCAGAGAATATACCTTTCTTCTTTGGTTGATTTGTCATCACCAGATAAATTCCTGAGAGTAGCATTAATGAGTCAAAATGTAGAAACACTTAAAATTTTCTAGTTATGTGTGTTCATTTTGTATTGGTTGAGTCCAAATGAATCAGTTTAGGCATTGAGTATTATAGTTTAAGACAGTTTATTTCCAAATAAATGTGTAAATGAATTTTATTACATTTTTCGTAATTACAAATGTCAAACTTTTTTCTCATGTTCATTTAATTACATGCCATCTTATATGAATGGCCTACTCACATCTTATTTCATTTGTTGGCTGGAGCCACAAATTTTGTTGTATAAGACTTTAATAAATAAGAATACTCTGAGTTTTAGAAGGAACACTGAAATCAGGAATGAAAAGAACATGATATGACAAAAAAATAAAGGATGATATAAAGGTAGAGTCATGGGCTAATAACATTGAGCCATAGCTCAGGAGGTCAATCAGTTAATCCTGATGACTATAAGGTAGCTTTATCTAGTTTTTAAAAAGAAGATTTAGTATCTTCTTTATTTCCATACTCAGAGCTATAAAGCATCTCTCAGAGAATTTATAATTTGGTTAGAAATTTTATTGTGCACAATTTATCCAAGTTTAAATAGTAAAACATCAAGAATATAATTAAAGACTTAACCCTCTCAGATGCATGATTAAACTCTTCTAACACAAATTCCTTTTACTGCATTACTCAATAGTAACAAAGGCCTTTGACTGGTATGTGGTGAAAGCAGCCACATTGGGCACGCCTAGTTAACTTTTTGTCTTAAATTTGCCATGATTGCTGTTGTTTCTAACATAGACAAGTTGTTGGAACTTTAAGTTCTGTGACAAGTTTGTGCTTTAGAAATCAGGTAATAGGGTAGTGTAGACAAACTCTCAGTTGTATTAAACATATAATTTATCTTAAACTTTCCATTCAGGATTTAGGCACACCTTCAACAAATATTTACTTGTGTACCTTCTATGGATCAGATACATACGTTTAAGTCTCTCCTACCTTTAAAAATAAAACAAAAGAACATAAAAATTCTCCCTGATTTTTGGTCTCCCTCTAACTACATAGCTAAACAAATTGAGAGAAAAGCCGTATTCACTGTATAGACCTCTTTACTCAACGTTTTAAAATCCATTGTAATCTGACTTTTGCTGCTGCTGCCCCAGTGAAATTACCAAGGAAACTGTCTATCTCACAAAATGCAATGGGAAAATTTAATCCTTCTTTTACTTGATTCTTCTACTGCTTTTAACATTGTTAACCATTTCTTTTTTATTGACCATCTAGCCTGTCTTTTAAGTGTTGGTGTTTTCTGTGATTCGATCTTGACTTTATCATTTTACTGTATGCATGCTTCTTAATCTCATTCACAATCATAACCTCATGTTTCTTCTGAATGCCTGTAGTCTGAATAACAGATATGACCTCTCTCCTGCTTTCTGGACAAATATACATTACCACTTCCTTTTCATTTCCACTTCAGCAGCGCATCAGCACCCGTAACTCCACTATGTCCAAGCCAGTTCTCTTCAACCGCTACCTCCTAAAGCAAACCCTCATTTTTCTGTAGTTCAGCAGCCAGAACCAGAAATAAGAGAATAATTCTAGACTTCATTCTATTACTCAACAGTCACCCAAATCTATTGATTGTATCGCTTTCAACATCTTTATACTCATTTATCTTTATAACGCATGTTATGCCTCAACCTGGCCTTCTCATTTCTGACTTCGATTACAGCTCTAGCATCCTTACTTTACTCAAAATATATTTAAAAATCTGATCATTTCTCTCTGCCTCTTTCACAGGTCCTATCTCCCATAATCTCTTACTTAGATCACTGGATAGCTGCTAATGTTTCTGCCCTTGACCCTGCACAGTTACCAGAGCAATGATTCTTTAAAAGCCTAAATCAGAATGTGTCGCCTTTCTGCTAGCTATTTTATTCAGAACAGAAGTCAAAGTTTGACCTTACTTTTTTCATCTGTCCCACCCTTGCTCACTTTCTCTGCTATGGTCACAATGGCATACTTGTGGTTTCCAGAACATTCCTACTTCAAGATGTTGGTCCTTTTTGTTGTCTGTGCCTGGAATGATCTTTTCCACATAACTGCATGACTCACTCCTTTACTTTCTATAGGTTGTGGCTTAAGAGTGTCATTTTATTAGTGAAGTCAACCAACCTGACAGACAACCTTTTATAAAATGGTAATCATCCTCCATTACCCTATTTCATACTCTCTGTATTTATTTCCATAACCCAGAAATGTGAATAGAATATAGAGACTTTATAAGGATTTGCTGAATGAAGGAATGAATGTACTTGCTGACTCTGGTTTCCTCTTCTATTGGGTCAACATCCATACTGTGGTTGAGTGATTCTTCTAAAACACAGGTCTGATTCTGGCATTCAACGGGCTAAAAATCTTTCATGACTCACTGCTCTTGGGATAATGTTCAAGTGACTTAATGTAGAATATAATGCCCATCAGGATCAACTTTATCTCTCATCCCTGCTGCACATACTCCACAGTCCTCAAAGTTAGACTTGCCCCTTTTCTCATTTGCACTTCGGTGTATTTTCATGTATTTGCTCATTTTGTTGTCTCTAACTGGAATTTCTGCCCCTCCATTCTTCAGCTGGGTAAGTCTCTGTATTTCCAGAGACTTCCAATTGGAACTCATCCATCAATCCACCCTTCCTCCCTTCCCCTTCCTTTCCTTCCTTTACTCCCATCCACCTTTCCACCCACCCATCCATCCATTCAACCACCCATCCATTTATTCAACTAACAGACATTTTTTGAGTGCCTGAAACATGTTAGGCACTATGCAGAGTATTCTTATAGCATCTAGAGCCAACTTATACTGCAGCATTCTTGTGACTTTATTGTGACTGTTCACTTTTCAGCCTCATTCTCTAGTTCCCTGAAAGCTAAGGTCATATTTTTCTTTTTCTTTTTTTTGGTTAAATTTTACTTTAAGTTCTGGGATACATGTGTGGAACATGCAGGTTTGTTACATAGGTATTCATGTGGGGTCACATTTTTCATTTCTATAGTCCCAGGACTAGCTAGTGTTTATCATACAGCAAGTAGTCACAAAAAATACACCAGCCCTGTGTATTTTTGTACAAATGGCACCCAAAATTCTTATAGGCAGGTTTCAAACATACACTAATTATCAACCCCTGAATGATCTGTATTCTATTCTTATTAAATAACCACAAATTAATAGCTTTCTGCTTGTGTGATATGAAAATTAAGATTTTTAAAATTAGCTTTTATTTTAGGTTCATGGGTACATGTGCAGGTTTGTTATATAGATAAACCGTCTGCCTCAGGAGTTTGCTGTACTGATTATGTTGTCACCCAGGTAATAAGCATACTACCCAATAGGTAGTTTTTTGATCCTCTCCCTTCTCCTACCTTTCATCCTCAAGTAGGCCCCAGTGTCTGTTGCTCCCCTATGTGCCCATGTGTTCTCATTGTTTAGTTCCCACTTACAAGTGAGAACACGTGGTATCTGTTTTTCTGTTCCTTCATTAGTTTGCCTAGGATAATGGCCTCCAGCTCCACTCATGTTGCTATTAAGGTCATGATTTCATCCTTTTTTATGGCTGCATAGTGTTCCATGGTGTATATGTACCACATTTTCTTTATCCAATCTACCACAGATGAGCATTTAGGTTGAATCCATGTCTTTGCTATTGCCAATAGTGCTTTGATGAACATACACATGCATGTGTCTTTATGGTAGAATGATTTACACTTCTTTGGGTATATACCCAATAATGGGATTGCTGGGTCAAATGGTAGAGAATTAAGATTTTTCTTAAGCAGTTTGCATTCCTGATCATTGTTTAAGTGTTTGAAATATTTAACACTATTTTTTAAATTTTGATTTTTAAAATTTCAGAATATTACCTTGCAGACTTTAATACCTACACAACCATGGTTTGTGATTAATTAAATAGAAAAGGTGTCAGATGAGAAACAGCATAGTATTCTGGAAATATATTTGCTATTAATGTTATTTTGTTACTACTTTAGGTATTACCAGCAAATGAATATAGATCATATATTGTTATTGATATTTTTCCATTATAGTTTAACATCAGAATCTAAATAAGGATAACATTTTACTAATCATATTATTTATGACTAACTTCCTTATTTACAGACCTGTGAAAATTATATTTGAAGAGCTGTCTATAAACATCTGATCTCTTTAATAATTCCATTTGTAAATTATTTAGCATCTGCATCCTGCCATTATGTAAGGACCATGTAGTTGTGCTAGCTCATTAAAACTGCATTACTTCCAACCCCAGAAGTCACCTATGGGATTTTATTATAAACACAATGAAATTTTGATTAGGGTTCTGAAACAAGACCTTGTCAAAGTAAATACTTGCTATACATGTTGATACGTTATCACAGAGCTGAAAAACAAGAAGCCTTTAAGAGAACAATGATGACTGAAGTAAGATAATTTGTTTGAAAATAATACAACAAAAGCATAAAATATCTTGTAAGTTCAAATACCACTAGTAAGATGAAAAGGACAAATTATCCATCATCGTTTAGAAGCTTGAGATTCATTAAGTCACTATCAGACTGAAGTCCTAAAAGTCAATGTTATTTTTAATTCTGGCAGAGTTCCTTGAACACCTAAAGAAATGGTATACCCACAACTTTTGGGACTCCTTAAAAACTAGTAAGCTGCTTTCCTTATGTGTAGAGCTGAAAAGCTTTGCAATTCTAACACTGTTGAGCTTTTGTACAGGTGAGTCCCTTCTTTAATAGAATACGAAAAATGTGTGTTCTCTGTGAGTTCCACGAATACATCTGGAAGATGTTTTACTCCTTAACTTGCTCTGGGAAGAAGCTTGTGCATAAATACCTTGAACTGTAGCACATATCCAGGCTTCAGGGTCAAATCTCGAGTTACTGCAAATCGATCTCCATCTGATTTTCCAAATATCATTGCTGATGGTGTGGCAGCACAGAAGGTTTCATTTTTAACCATTCCTTCATTAGCCAACATCAACCACACACTCATCTGATTCATAGGATAATCAAAAGCTGGCTTCTCATAAAAGTTCTAATAGAAACAATACAAATAACACAAAAAGGCAATTTGATAGCTTTGAAAACAAGAAAGGAATTTTCACTTCATGACATGCTGGGCCATGTACCACTTGCATTGCTAGGAAAACACAGAAGAATCTCCATGTCTTTTTACAGCTATTAACTTTTTCTCCTGATGATTCAACAACTGAAAGTATTTTACCACTGTGTATCTAATCATTTTATAAACACACTAACAATTTTGCTTGATGATTTAACCAGACCTCAGTCTTTTTTACATCTAAATTACTGTGAAGTGGTAGCATAGAGAGGTAACAAAAAATTAAGTACAAGCCCTTCAACTTATATTATACATTCAGTATCAAGCACTAAATCCTTAAGGAAATGAGTTCGTTATGCCATTCACTTTTATAACGATCTGTCTTCCTGGAGTTCAGACATAGGAGGATACCTGAGGTAAAGTTGGATTGATAACTGGGATGATCTGCTTCTGCTTCTCGGACAGAATGATGATGTCATCGACTGCCCACTGGTCATAGTCCTCTCCCGAGAACACGGGCTGCCACCAGCGGAACCTGGTGCAAGGGGTCTTGGCAGCAGCTGGAAGCTCCAGATAGACAAATCTGAATAAAAGTAGATCATTTATGGTTGGGAAAAGAAAAGTTTTTTTTTTTTTTTTTTTTTTTTTTTTTGCAGCTACTAAAACAACAAGGGTAACAACAAGAGAAAGTTTTGTTTGGTTTGATCTCAATATTTTAAGTTTGGACATATCAGACTTGAGGTTTAACCTTGCAGGCAGGTTTAGTCCTGGTCATGTTTATTTCATTTGGAATTGTATCTTTTGGAGAAGAGGGAGAATATTTCAACTGAGTTTGATTCATTGAACTGTATCTTTTGATGGTCATAACTTTTGAAAGAAATACCAAGAAAAAATTGTTGAATATTATTACATGAAGATAACATTTAACATTTTCTTCAAAGGCATTCTTTCTCATTGTGGGAAAACATAGAAATGCACTAAAAATGAAATATAACTTGCCCATAATCTACTACATAGGGTTGGTTTCTTTTAACATTTTGATGTATCTCATCACAGCTTGTAATCTTTTATATAGGCAAGGCATTATATTTATAATTTAGTGATCTACATTTTAAAACTTAACATTACATCATAAGCACATTCTCATGTTAGTAAAATTATTTTTTAAGATGATTTTGTGTATATAATTTTTCATGACAAAGACATGCAGTTCCGCAATTTGAGGACGCCATGACATTTTTATTTACCTATAAAGTTACCTGGTCACCTTACTGAACTCTCAATAATTTCAGGTTGACATATTACTTGGAAAAAATAATTTGAGTTATTTAAAATCATTGTTTAAGCCAGTTTGGCACCATTATCAATTCCCTCTCTACTATACTGCATCTAGGAGAATCTCACAAGTCTTCATCTCTCACCCACCATTCCTGTTGTATCTCTTGTTTCATCCAGTTGCCTCTTTTCTGGTTTCTCTGTCTCCCCTAAATCCCTTAGAAGAAATGCTTTCTGTTGGTCTGTTTGCATGTCTACTTATGTTTTATCACGGAAAGTTATGTCACCTTTAAATGACCTAATACTTTAAAATGTCAAACTTATGAACTTTAAATCTACAAAATAGTATGTTTTAAGTAATATGTTTAAGACATATTCAATCTGTAAGAACTGGGTTTATATATTCTTAGATAATTTTTTTCAATAAACAAGGCTCATTTGTAAAATGAAAACAGGGACAAGATCCATATGTTAAAATTTAATAGTCAACGTACAAAAAATTATTTTTTTGTTACAATGAAAACACAGAGATTATAAAAAGGAGTATTCTAAATAATATCATTGAATAGACTTTAGTAATACTTACATAAAATATAAGTACAGAATTTCAAAATACTACATAATTGTAAAAGAACTAAATTTAAATACATATAAATGCATCGCCTGGTACAGGTATTACTATTAAACATAAGTTATCTCCCCAAACTCTTCAACAGTCATTGCCTAAGACATTTTATTACATATATTCCCCATACATCAAAATTAAGACAGGGATAGGCCAGGGCAAAATGTTTAGAAAATCTGAGCTCTATGCACTTACTCATACACTGTTTAGGGATAGCCCTGGGTGCAGCCATGTGAAAAATTTTAACAAAAAAATCCACCTTACTCTTAAATCTAAGAGCTAAGCATACTTTGTGTGTACATTAAAAATAATCAAACAAGCCTGCAAATGGGAAAATGAGCACGGAACATCCCCATATTCCATGGTTTCTTTGAGTAAACAGTGGTTACTTATCTTGCTTATCTTCTAGTCACAAGTTTTAAAAAATCTTTAAAAATTCAAACATGAATACAAATGCTTTCTGTCCAGTCACTTAAGTGAAATAAAATCTTTATATACTGGGCTATCATTCATGTTAAATATTTATGGGTTTGTTTATTTTTACAACAGTTAACATTTTGGAAGCACACCAACAATGATTTAACCTTTACCATTCCTGGAAACCACTGGGAGGCTCATCAGGTGGGTAGTTACCTGGGTTTGCTGAAGTCTGAAAAGTACATCTCTGCTAGCAGGTGCCACTGGATGCCCCCATTGTTGCTGTACTGAAGGAGGACGCCCTCCTCTCTGCTGTCGGGCTTGTTGCATGAAGCACTCTCTCCACCTATCTGGATGTAGAACTGGACAAAGTCCACCCAAGAAGTATCCAGGTCCCAACTCACCAACTGTCTTTTCCCAGCCTTTCAGAAAAGAAGAAAAATCAAATTCAATAATCTGGGAGTTCTTTGGCATTTTGTTGTTTCAGTTTCAAATTCACCTGGACATCTTAGCACTATGTGGAAATGGTCTTGTCCCCACTTATTGTGGAGAGAGGGGAGTCATGCCATTTAGTTGTTTCTGATTCAACTATGGTAACTGTTGCTGGATATCTTTGCTTAATGTCTACATTACTGGTTCCCAGGCTGGGTGATGAGAGACCCTTGGGAACTGCTAATTACACCAAACAGTACTAAAAAGTTTTTTAAAATTTTAATGAAAACACTCTGAATCCTTACTTTGCCCATTTCCTCTAGGCAGAACAATGGAGATGAAACACCATCTATTTGAAATCTGCAGGAGATGGGTTTGAGTCTTAGCCCATTATTCATACTGATCACTAGCTGTGTGACCTTTCTGAGCTTTTATTTTCCTCAAAGGTACAATATGGATAATTATACCTTCCTCATATGGTGTTGTGACAATTAGATGAAATAACATGTTGCATGGAACTTGCTGGTACACAGCATGCCTTCCAAACGGAACATCCTCTCCAGAGATATGCCCCTGACCCTCCAGTCCTGTGGGAATTAAAGTAGACCAGGCAAGGCAGAAGCTTCTTGACAAAAAGAAAGGGTACTTGAGGCCGGGTGTGGTGGCTTATGCCTATAATCCCAGAACTTTGGGAAGTGAGGTGGGCGGATCACCTGAGGTCAGGAGTTTGAGACCAGCCTGGCCAACATGGTGAAACCACGTCTTTATTAAAAGTATAAAAATTAGTCAGGCATGGTGGCACGCGCCTGTAGTCTCAGCTATTCAGGAGGCTGACGCAGGAGAATCGCTTAAACCTGGGAGATGGAGGTTACAGTGAGCTAAGATCAGGCCACTGCACCCCAGCTTGGGTGACAGAGTGAGACTTTGTCTCAAAAAAGAAAATAAAGAGGATTTGAATTGAATCTCTCAGGATCCTCGTCTCCCTCCCTTCTCTCTCATAAACAGAGGTTAGGAAAGATCATTTAAATAAATTTTTGCAACCACTAAATGGTCTCTGTGTCTTAAAAGTGCTACAAATTTCCTGAAATCCACTAACTTGCTTCCTTTGCTTAGTAAGTCCCCTGAAGGTCACAGTCCTGTGGTGAGGTGTCAGACAGAAATTAGCAAGGTTTGTCATTGTTCCTGTTGTTCAAAATGATTTCAGCTAATGGGGCTGAAGAAAGGTTTGCTTATGAGAGTCTTCCACCTAAACAGACTCTTCCAAAGCTCATCCATGGATTTTTCCCAGCTGGTCTCTGAGCGCTCCCAGGAAGTTCAATTAAAAGTCGGGAAGAAAACCTGAGATGATATACATACTATTAGAGAAAAATGGCTCTCACACTTAGGATTTAAACTCTACTCTAATCCACTAAGTTAATTTAAAAAGGGTTTCTGTTATTAGAAGTTACAGGGGAAATACCTGGGGTTAATTAAAAGACTATACTGCTACCGATAGGTCTAAAGCCAATTAAGAGTTTTCAAAATAAACAAGGATGCTAGCAAAATGAGAACTGAAGTTAATTCAGAGACAGAAAGTCATTCTTTGGAAATCTCAATTTTAGGTATGTATTTAAGGAAATCTTGTAAGTTATATGCATTTTTCAGTTATATGTGGCTTTTAATTTTTCCTGTTGTTGATTTCAAATATTGTAAGTGAGAACACCTCAGAGATCTTAGCATTTTCAAGCCTCAGGATCATGAAGGAAGAATGATTTTTGGAAGAAAAACTATAGAACCTAGCAGGTTAATTCCAATCCAGCACACTCCTATGAGAAACCTGGCATGTGGAAATGAACCAGAAGGATAAAGATCTAAGGTGAGGGGAATTATAAAAATCCAATTATCACAATTAGTTGGTTGGAATGATTGCTCTACTGTGAAATTCAGAGTAGTGTTGTTTTTCCAGGAGACTATGGTGTTAGTCTACAGAGGTTTTCAAAGAATGTTTTGTGGCATTTTTGTAAATTATGGAAAAATACCACACAAATGCTTAGTTTGGCACTGGAAGTGTTTTTTCCTAGAGAATAGCACAAATCATTTTCTTTTGTTTGGTGATCTGAGATGCTGAATAGTGTTTTAAAGGAAGAAAAAAGAAAAGGGAAATGGCTCATGGCACAGTTTTTGCCAGAATTCAGAATTCGATGTAACATATGCTTTGCAGTTTTTCTGTTATGCTGTGATCAATGTATTTATCTGTATATGTGTAAACACCTATACACATCTAATGTGTGTGTGTGCATATGTATTGGAGTAGTAATATTGTACCATTCCTGGTATACAGAAAATCGCCTCCAATTTCCCCCCAGATTCTAGGTTAAAGTGATTTACTGCTTTAAGGGTTTAGCTAAAATAAAACAAGTTTTAAGAGGTAAGCTTTCAGAATCTAGAACCTTTATAACAAAGCCTCCAAAACACTTCATGACTAATCACCGTTTGCTTTCCATTAAAGTCTTTTGAAATTAATCAAAATGTCACTAGAAAGCAATTCTATTTACTTGAAAATAACCATTTCTTTAGAATCTTTTATTGTTTCCCAATTTTCTTAATGTTTTTCATTCATTTATTCAGTCTTTCTTCAATAATTATAGCAGGCAGAACACTGTGTGTTATAAAAACAAACATGAACGGATTCATGGACTTCTGGCAGAGACAGAAATGGCAACCAAGGGCTGCAGACCCAGTCCTGATTTCTAGTCAAGCCCCATTTAGTCATATGATCACTTAATAATGTTCCAACTTATTTAGTCTCAAGAGCATGTATTGATTTGTAAATATCTAGTGCATGATGTGCATTTCTGAGCTGCACACCTTAGCTAGAGTTTGGCTCAGTCGTGGGACTTCACATTCTGCTTGTAATTGTGAGGATGAAAATTAAAATATGACATTTATATGTAAAAATCAGAGAGGAATTCTAAGAAAAGAGAGAAGTACAGTTTGCCAGAGCTCCAGAAAGCTTCAGGGAGGCAGGGGGATTTGAACAGAACACCAAAAATTTTATGTGAATGCAGAGAAGATAAAAGGCAAAATGGTAGGCAGTGGCAAAACCTTGGATGGTGAGAAGAGCTTCATAGCTGGAGCAAAGGGCTCATGCCTAGAAAACAAATATAAGCTATGTAGTTAGAGGAGGAGTATTAGAGACCATCTTGAATATTTGTGATCAGCTAGGGAAAGAATGCAAGTATGTATGTATGCATGTATTATTTATTTATTTGAGACAGGGTTGTGCTCTTGTTGCCCAGGCTGGAGTGTAATGGTGTGATCATAGCTCACCACAACCTCAAATGCCTAGGCTCAAGCGATCCTTCTGCCTCATTCCCGCATTCCTAGTTTGGAGTACAGGCATGCCCCACTATGTCCAGCTAATTTTATTGTATTATTTTAGAGACAGGCTCTTGCCATGTTGCTTGGGATGCTCTTAAACTCCTAGCCTCAAATGATACTCCACCTCAGCCTCACGAAGTGCTAGAATGACAGGTGTGAACCACCACATCTGGCTGGAGATAAGTTTTAGATAATATGATCTAGGCTGGTGGGAAAATGGTCTAAGGAACTCTTCCTTTGGGTTGCTGCCCCTTCACTTCAACATGCTTACTGGTGGGGGCTGCCAGGCAGTGTATCCACCTTGCCACCAAACCAGTGAGTGCATGAATCTGGCTATATAATCATAGCACACCATTCCTCCCAGGACACTGTGACTGGCCACCAGGAGCCTTCCCTGTGTTTTTTTACAGAGCTGGTTGGAAAGCCCTGTGGCTATGGTTCCATTCTCATGTGACAGCTGGCCTGCAAATCGGGTCTACTCTTTCAAATTGGGTCTACTCTTAAGGGGAAAGTTCTGTGAGCTTCAGAGTTACTGGTTCCAGGTCTCTCTTGCACCAGTCCCATTTAAGCCCTCCTTGTGTTTTCCTTCCCGTAAACCAAAGTTATCCCTTTTTAAAGTTAAGATAGTTCCTCTTACTTAGAATTCAAAACAGTTCTGAATGAATCAACAGAAAAAGTAAAATATAACCCAGGGATATTCTCACAAAAATTTAGGGAGAAAGCTGAATTGGAAGGGGCAGAGAATTTTACTTTTGAAATGATTTTTAGTTAGTTGCAGGGCATAAATGTGAAAATATTCAATAAGACAAATTTGGAATTTATTCTCATAAAATTCAACTATGATACCTAACACATATGATCTCTTTCTGTGTTCCCAACACTATTCTTTACTCTTTACTTGCACCAACTCAATTACTCCTCTCTATATCCACTTTTAAGTCAAGAAACCTGAGATACAGAGAGTTGTTATAACTTTGCAAAGTGAACCAATCAATAAGTTTTGGAGCCCAGATAGTCTGACTTCAGAGATCATCTTGAATTAAGTGGAAGAAATATTGATATATAACCCTTTACATGTTAAAATGTGTGTGTGTGTGTGTGTGTGTGCGCGCGCGCGGGGTGTCTGAGAACATGTTGGTACTCAGAGTAACCAGGGGTGTCTGAGTACATATTGGGTGTGTGCGCGCGCGGGGCGTCTGAGTACATATTGGTAAAAGATTGACACTCTTACTTTAAAATTGATGCCTACAGGAAGCACAATCTTTCCATTTCTGAACAATTAATTATACAGGGGATCCAGATATGTGCGATGTATTTTGATAACTGAGTGACTATTATCTTTAACAATAATCATCAGGGGAGGACCTTCCACATCAATGGATAGGAAATACTGCTAAATGGACTCCTTCCTTGATTTTCTATAATCCTCTATCTTGTTTACTTGATGTTTCTTTGTTCTTCACCTGCATTAAAACAAAACCTGCAGCTATTTTTGCATTTGCATAAATAAACACATCTTGGATTTCTGCCCAAACAGATTCTGCAACCTCTCAGCCCTGTAGCATACCACTGACACCTGTCTACTTGTTACACGAAGTGAAGTGGGACACCTCCAATTGCTTCAGAATTGGTGGCTATATTACCTGCTTGAAAGAAGTGATATTACACACTCCACATTCTAAAGATTAGGGTTAGACATGTGGCTCAGGTTGGATACCAGACCTGCTCTCTTTTTAGTCCCTTTCAAGACTATATAAGGATATGGATTGGAAAAGAGAAAAAGAATGTCCTGCCTAGACTGCAGTGAGGGAGGAGAGAGAGGTGGTTATACCCCTCTCCCATTCCTAACCAAGCAACACAGTTTGGGGTATTCCAAAAGGATCAATTTTAGTGATTCTGGTTGGCACCTCAGTCCTTAGTTGGTTTCTAGCAATCTGCCTGCCTAATTTGGTGCTACCACTGGGGAAGCTGACTACTGCAAGAAAAACTTTCATACAGAGTCCCACATCAGCAGGCACCACCAGCAGCCACCAAACCAAGCCAGAATAGACCTGAGATGTCTACCCACCCCAGACAGCTGGTCAGTTCTCTAAGAACAGCTCTGCATACCCCCACTCTCACCACTATTCCTCCTTCTTCCAGTCATATTCCTAAAATTAATGGATTGACAGATTTAATGAATACATACAGAAGTGCTTCCTATATGTTATGAACTGTTCAACATGATTTACCAATATTAACTCACTTAATCTACATACTAATCCTCATGAGGTAGATATTCCATATCCCTGCTTTAGAGATGGGGAAGCTAAATCACCAGGAGGTTAAATAATATGCTTCAAAAATCACTAGAAATACCATTTGACCCAGCAATCCCTTTACTGGGTATACACCCAAGGGATTATACATCATTCTACTGTAAAGACACATGCACACGTATGTTTACTGCGGCACTGTTCACAATAGCAAGGACTTGGAACCAACCCAAATGCCCACCAATGATAGACTGGATAAAGAAAATGTGGCACATATATGCCATAGAAAACTATGCAGCCATAAAAAAGGATGAGTTCATGTCCTTTGCAGGGATATGGATGAAGCTGGAAGCCATTATTCTTAGCAAACTAACACAAGAACAGAAAACCAAACACCACATATTCTCACTCATAAGTGGGAGTTGAACAATGAGAACACATGGACATAGGGAGGGGAACATCACACACTGGGGCCAGTCAGGGAGTAGCGGGCTAGGGGAGGCAAAGCATTAGGAGAAGTACCTAATGTAGATGATGAGTTGATGGGTGCAGCCAACCACCATGGCACGTGTATACCTATGTAACAAACCTGTATGTTCTGCACATGTACCCCAGAACTTACACAATTAAAAAAAAAATCACAGAATCTTAAAGTGGTCAAACTGGATAGAACCAGGCCATCTGGCTCCAGAGTTGCTGCCCTTAACCTCTAAGCTCATCCCCTCCTCACCCTCAGGCCTCACACTGACACACCCTCCATAGGCCAGGGTGAGAAGAGACCAAGAGCCTTCCCTACTCAAACTTCCTCAACACACAAGCCTGGCTGGAAATGGAGGAAAGGAAAGAAATGGTATTTACATCAAGTACAGGAGGGTAGAAGTTTTAAACTGGCCGAACCTGATTGTTTAGTAACCAAAAACAATAATAACAATAATAAAAACAAGAATTTCCCAAGAGGTAGCTAAGGAATAGGAATCTGACAGAGCCCAGTCAAAAGGAGGGAACATGGGGAACAATAAAACCATTTCATATTGGTACGTTTGGAGTTCAGAGTCTCATATTAAACTAGCCATTGCCCCAATGACTCATCCCAACTGTTGGTCATACCTTGCTGAAGTACAGAGATGATCCAGAAGAGATGACACCACACCCTTGTTCTGGTTTTACAATTTCTCCCCCAATAACTTCTTGCCAGTCAGACTCCCAGCCATTCTGGTTCTCAAAATCTGACATAATTGTGGAAGGAAGGGCAGCTTCCGGGTGGCATTCAGTGCCTTGATATCCCTGGTCACACCTATGAGAGAGCAGGGCTGAGTAGGCAAGTTACAGGCCCACCTGCCAATGCAATGTCCCCTGACCTCAACCATTTCCCATGTCTTACTTTTGCTCAGGTCTTACCATTCACACTAGATTTTTCCCTACAGTGTTCATCTGGGTATGTGGTAGTAACAACCCTCAGTTTTTCAAACTCCCCTTAAAACTGATAGAATCTTTTCTTAAAAGAAATAATGCTATAAAGGTAGAATTTGGGCATCAAGTACTTATGAAAAAGGACATTGGTGTGTGCGCTTATGTGAGTGTGTGTTGGTCTGCGGGGGGACAGATTGTGGGATTTCCCTATAGCCTTAAAAAGCCACATGTAAATGTCGGTCTGCTCAACCAACACGTAACTCTGGCCACATTTTAGAATTCCTTTTTCTGATTAAATTATGCCTTTTTTAGAGTCTTTAGGTATTCAAGGGTGTTCCTCTGTCCTCATTAGCAACAATCACCATCTCCCCACGTATACAACCTTGAACTGGTGAAGTGGTATAAGAGGGCATGCAGCAGGGTTTGACTAGTGCTCTAAGACTCTCAGTGGGTGAAAAGGGAAACAATGGCAAGGCTCTTTTAATAAACTCTGACGTTGAAGCCCCTGAGGCCTTGTCTTGAGGTTAGAGTTTGAAGAATATATGGTTTCATACTTATTTTTAATGTGACCATATCTTTTACATCTAAAATAAGAACAGAAAGGAGGACTTGTTTCTTTTGGCTATTTCATTATTTATCGGTCTATCCATATCACTCTGATGACAACTGCTGTAGTACCCTCCAGCCACAAATCTTGAGAAGCATGGACCTCATCGCGCTTTCTGGTGCACGTACCTGCATACGCCATGATCACATGAGCCATGCCCACTGCACATGTTGGGGCACTGTTGCCCAATGTAAATGCTGTCCAAAGCCCACTCGTCTTGAGCTGTGTAATAGCTCTGGCTCCAACGGAAGCGGGTGGCACTGGACCTAGAAACAAGGTATAGTATAACAAAAACAGTGTTTCAACTTTTCAGCAGTGACATTGGCAAAGAATGACAGAGTCCAAAATCTTTCAGCTAACTAACTTTCTGGAACTTGAGTGTAGCTGGCATCATTTTGCTTTAATTTCCACTCAATTATTATCCAATGCAACAATTCTATCATGAAAGAAAGTTAAAGAGAAATCTGTCTACTGGATGCAATTCAATCTTAATTTGAGCTGTTTTAAAGAAAAACACAGTATCAGATTTTGTTGGTTGCACAGCTTTGTTGCTAGAAAAAGTACTAAGAAAGAATATTAAAAAATAAAGACATCTACTAAACTGCTAAATTGAGCCTATCTTTTTTTTTCTTCTTTTTTTTATTTGCCCAGGCTGGATTGCAATGGTGCGATCTCGGGCTCACTGCAACCTCTGCTTCCCAGGTTCAAGCCATTCTCTTGCCTCAGCTTCCCAAGTCGCTGGGATTACAGGCACATATCACCATACCCGCTAATTTCTGTATTTTTAGTAGAGACAGGGTTTCAACATGTTGGCCAGGCTGGTCTTGAACTCCTGACCTCAGATAATACACCCTCCTCAGCCTCCCAAAGTGCTGAGATTACAGGTGTGAGCCACTGTGCACTGCCAACTTAGCCTATCTTTTATAGACAAAAATGTAAGATGTTTAACCTTAGAGTAAAAGAATTTCTTACAATAAATACAGAAGTTATTAGAACACTTTCAGCTAGTTCGTAATATAAAACACAAGTTTTGTTTGGCGGTATTGTTTTGGGGTTGAGGAGACATACCACTATGTACTATATTACAAAGAAGAGTATCTGGATGCTAAATTCTACTCATTTCTGAAACACTAACTTGCCTGAGTTTCATGGATAAACTGATCTTAAGTGGGGATGAAAATTAAACAGTTCATTACACAGACAGAAACACTTGGGACCTTAGTTCATTGCAACGAAATATAAAGTCCAGAGAAGTGGATATTTTGAAAGTAATGTCAAGAAGGTGTCTGTCTATTCACTGACTGCTATAAAACATTCCTTTAAAATTATAGCATATTTTTCACCTGTAGGAATTTTCAGGGGCCTGTGGTTAGTTCTTTTGGTCAAAGGGCTAAATGAAACAAAGAAACAAACAATGATTTGCAAAATTATTGTGTATGCTCAATTCCACTGAAGGAACATTTCCCAAGCACACTATATGCAGATACCCTTGATCTTAATGATCTGAATAATCCATTAAAGTCTATTGCATCAATTACCCACATATTAAGTACTCCCTAAGTACATAACAGACAGTTAAAATTCAGACTAAGCCTTTATTGCTTATTTTATCAATGATCTGTGACTAATAGGTTGTATTTTCATTCCTAGTAGGATAATACTGGGATTCACCAAGGTGCATCCAGTAGACACAGGATTGCCGCCTATCAGTGCTTGTCATGGAACATACGGTGGGACAGATGCACCACCTCCTCCATGGTAATCAGCTTATATTTTGTAAGCAAACAGCCATCACAATTTTCATAGTCCCACTAAGAAATGGTCTTTAGAAAAGCCTACTATAAAAGTAGATGCATTATCTTAGAGCAGAGAGCGCTACGGAATAGAAGTAAGACTTACGCACCTTGTCATCCTGAAAAGGAAAGCTGACTTTACTCTTTTAAGATAG
Organism: Piliocolobus tephrosceles; assembly: GCF_002776525.5. NCBI lineage: Eukaryota > Metazoa > Chordata > Mammalia > Primates > Cercopithecidae > Piliocolobus > Piliocolobus tephrosceles. Next base: position 96,217,631 of record NC_045441.1, read on the forward strand.
ATTTTAATCTGAGTCAAGTCCATGGCCATGGGTGACTAGACTGTGAGCTCTTTGGGGACAGGGATATCTTTAGTCTCCACAGTTGGCACAGGAACTGAATAAAGTAGGGGTTCCAAAAAAGTTTGCTAAGAGAGTAAGTCAGTGAGTGGATGAACAGGTCAGTAAAGGGCAGCCTGTTTATGACTCTTCTGTAGGTAATGGAATGAAGAATGTACTAGTAGTCGGGGGAAAAGGCCCCTAGGACCCTGGTTCTGCAACTTAGCAGCTGTGTGACCTTTAGTGAGAAATGTAAGCCCTCAGGGGTTTGTAGTTCCTCACCTCTCAAATAAAAGGTTTGGGCAAACTAATTTCTAAGATCCCTTCCAGCTCTCAAATATAATGATTCCTCTGCTGGTCTGTTGACCAAGTGACAATTTATTTTCTTTACAGTTACATGCCTATAAAAACCCATGGCACCCACTAATTTGAGATTTTTTTACTTCCAAATGTGAAAATGGGCATAGGGAAGGGTTTCAGAAACTTGTCTTAGGTTACATAGCTTATGCTTCTAAACAGTCATACGCAGACACATTCTAAATTGCTTTCGTAAGTAAATTAATCCTTACATGCATCTTACGAACTTTTAAAAAAGATATTATTTCCTTAGGATACAAAGCTTCAAAGGGACAATTCCATTTAAAACCACAATCCACAGTTTAAGATGCTAATGTTAATTAAGAGAAAAGGCAGGAAGAAGAGATCGAATATTGGCTTCAGTTTTATTGAGAAAAAAAACTAGTTGTGTGAGCCATCTCCAGCTGTCACATGTGAGAAGACAAGGTGCAACGTTGCTGATCTGCAGCGGCATCATTGCTATGTCTCTCCCTCAATACAAATATTTAAATTGCCAATTTTTTCTTTCTCTCCCTTTCAAAACTAAGTAGTCTCAGGAAGAAAATCTCGTCGACTTTGAATTGAGTCTGAAAGCAGGCTACTGCTGTGTGGGTCATGAAATGAAGTTGACTTGCATTTAAAATCTAAACTCTCCGGATTCCCCAAAGCAACAAAACTTGACTCCTTTATTTGATTTTTCCTTCCCATATAACTTGAAGACTGAAATGAAACAGTATTTCAGTAAACTGAAATTGTCTCTTCATAGTTAGGTTACCTGAGGAATCAAGGTAAATGAAGGCTGACTAAATTGTATTTTCCACCTTCAGAGTTCCTGTAATTACATTTACCCAATTATTCTGAAACTCATTCACTCATTAGGTGTTGATTTGTTTATGAAGTCAGCGACTGACAGCTGTTTGGGTCTCATTAGGCTCTGTTCTTATGTAAGTGTCTCTCATAAAAACAAAATTAATTTTCATTGAGTAACAAATTGTTCGAACATACACAATATAATTTCTCTAAGCAGGTGTATACATTAGGTATTTCCATTCTAAGTTGCCCTATCTAGCACGTTTTCCAAAGTTAACAGATATTTGATAATGCAGGGACCACATTTGCTTTTATGAATTCAATTTATAATTGCATATGTTTAAATCAAAATGGCAGAACAAAGATTGACCAAAAAAAGATTACTGCTGCAAACTGCATTCCCTTTCCCCAGTGCTTGAGAAAACCTGCTATTTGCAAAGTTTTAAAATTATCAAAATAAATAAAGTTATCAAGACTTCCAAGGAAAGCAAATATACTTTATTTTTATGGCAGAGTTTTTAAGCATTATAGATCCAAAAACAATGACAATAACTAGTAGAATATGGGTTTTTTTTGAAATGTAGCAATAATGTTTAGTTTAAATATTAGTCAGTAGGAATGTTAAGATAAATATCCTGCTGGGTTATTTGTTTTTAAAAAATATTTTCACTTTTTTTCCCAGGGCTTTGAAGGAAATTTAGAAAAGCAGAATTAAATTACTTGTTACATATACTTAAAGGTAAATGGTCAGGGGAATAATTTAGTAGAAAATTTTAGTGATATCTAACATCATAATCTTAACTATTTATTAAAAGAGATACTTTATAATACAATATCTCTTTAGCACATTGAGTCTCATCAAGTTAAAATTCTATTTAATTCCCTGATGTCCAATAAGCACAACTACTATGTGCCAGGTACTCCATGGAACTTAAACGCTCATGGGTTAATATATTTCCTTTCAGTGTCTATTTAACACTGATGATAATTTTAACCTTTTCTGACTATACTAAAACTTTCAACTCAGTGGTGCTATCTTTTGAGCTAGAAAATAATGCAGCACACAATTTGAGTGTCACAGAACCTGTGAAGGCTTTTCTGATAAGGAAAACACTTTCTGAATTTGCCTAAGCTACATTAAATAAGAACAATAGTTCATAATGTTTCTAGGGACAAAAAGACATCTCTAAAATATACTATTAGGCCAGGCGCAGTGGCTTATGCCTGTAATTTCAGCATTTTGGGAGGCTAAGACGGGTAGATCACCTGAGGTCAGGAGTTTAAGACCAGCCTGGCCAACATGACAAAACCCCATCTCCACTAAAAATGCAAAAATTACCTGGATGTGATGGGGCATACCTGTAGTCTCAGCTACTTGGGAGGCTGAGGCAGGACAATCATTTGAACCCAGGAAGTGAAGGCTGCAATGAGCCAAGGTCGTGCCACTGCACTCCAGCCTGGGTGACAGAGCAAGACTCTGTCTCAAAAAAAAAAAAAAAAAAAATACACTATCAATATTATCTTACCATCATAATTTTGAAAGTGTGCTTCACATGTCAATGAGTAAAAAAACAACAATTTTTATATGAGGGAAATATACTTAATCATAAAATAATGAAAAAATAACCCTCAGTAGCTCTGCTTTGAGTATGACCAGTATTTCAATTGTTTGAAGTGTTGTTTTGCATAAATTTGACATACATGCTTGGAATACCATTGAAATTAGATAAAAGTCTTGATTATATTCCCAGCAGCAGACACAGAAAAGTAGAATGCTAGAGAAAGTACTAACTTGTTATACAAAGCATTAGAAGAGTATCTAGGAAATGGCTCACAGTTGGAAACAGAAAAATCTGTGGAAATCAAATTTCAAGCTTTTTATTCCAACTGACATAATAATGCATCCTTCAAAATATTCAAAAAGGCATTTTTACATAATGCAGGAATTCAATCTTCAACTAAATGCATAAAAATAACTCTAGGTTGGTATCTAACCAATTGTTTTCGTGTAGAGTCTAACTTTTATATAAAATAATCTGATAGGGTTTATTTAGTAATTTTCTTTTTACAAAAGAGTGATTGTTAGATACTACAGAATAATATAATACTTGCCTCTTTTATTCTTTTTCTTGTGCACAAATTACAGAATCTTAGAACTACAGGACTGGGGGGACCCGTAAGATCATATAATTAAACCTTTTCATTGTACTTACAGGGACCTGACCTTGAAGTTGTGAATGGTTAAGATCATGTGATTAATTAATCATCGATAGAGCTATACTGAGAATTCAGGCCTTCTAATTTCTAGTGTAAGGCTTTTTCTTTGGGTGAGTTCATCCTGAACCAGGAATTGTTTAATTTTTTCCTCAAATATTACATTTTTTTGAGTGATCAATCTAACACAAAACAGTGTAATATTTGGGAAAAAACTATTGTGCTTTTTTTCTTTCACACTATCAAATGTTTAACTTTCTTCCTAGTTTACTGAGGCCTCTGTTTCCTGGGGGATAATTTTTAGTGCTACTGAAAAAACATGAATAGAGAAAGGGTGTATATTAAGCTTTTGATACACAAAAGTAAGGCTTTGCAATGAGAAAACAGCTTTGCAATCCAAATTACTTGAACTTCTAGATTCCTATATTCCTTTCTCTACGTCATACCGAAAGTAACCGACTCATTGAGTTCTCCCATAAAAAGAAAACGCTGGGGGCAAGTAGGAAGGTCAGAGAAGGCTAGGACAGTTTGGAAACCACATTTTCCTATTGTCATTAGCTTTCTTTTTCAAATATCATTCATAGAAAAGAAAGGTTTTGGTCTTTTGATAATGAAATAAAAAGAATAAACATCTTCCCATTGTGCTTAACTTGCCTTCATATTCAAGTCATACTTGAATCAACAGAGATAGAATTGAATCAAAAGGGATAGTCAAAGTTAAAGTGACAGCCATATCTAAAGATGTCATCTCACCAAGTTTTCTGTGGAAGAAGCACTATAACTCTTCTCCACCGTGTGAACTCACTGGCATGGTAAATGCTTGCTGATGTAAATTCCTGACAACTTGGCATACTTGGAAGACATTCCTGAAAGAAAGTTAGGTACAAATCAAATCCAGCTTCTGTTTTCCTCAGATGAAATATGTCTACTCACCCACTGTAAGTGAAAAAGACCTTAGAGAAATCTAATGTCATAATCTTAACTATTTGTGATATGGAAATAATCCACGATTTTTCTTTCCATGAAGCTAAAACTTCATAGAAAGTCTTAAAATTATTTAAGTAATAATTTCAAATGAGGTGCATAATGAAATTGAGTATTTCCCAATACTCGCACGTACAAACAGACATGGATTAGGATGCTGTTTTTAGGCCTGTTATCATAACATTGGCATTTGGTAAAAATTAGTTTATTCATTATGATATTTATTCATTTATTGCAATGGCAGATTGCTAAGATATATATGAATTTTATTCCAAGATACATATATTTCTTCTTTTTTTCTAAAGACAAGAGATACCACATTCTTAATATGGTCTATCTACAGGTAGAGACAGATGAAGACAACTTACAGGGGGAAAAAAAAAGGGACACATTTATAAAGAAAGAGGGTTAGAGAAAATAATACTGAAAACATCATTTGAGGGTAGCTAGTTTTGGAAGTTCTTTTCTTTTTTTTTTATTATTTCCAATTACTCTTTAATATCTGTCGTGAAGAATGTGGCATTTTTGTAATCCTTTGCTGACTTTACGTTAATTCTAAGTTACAAATATTAAATAACACTGTTTCTTTTCAACCAAACCTAAACTTCTAGAACTGCAATTTTTTTTTTTTTTTGGCTTACTAGGTAAAAGGCAGAAGGTTACCTGTCACAAGGTTTAGGGACACTAGACTTACTTCTTGGACGAGGTGCCAGGTAAGGCCGTGGTTGGTTGAGTACTCCAGCTTCACCTGGTTGTCCATGTGTGGGGTGTATTTCTGGCCACATCCCATCACCAAACTGAACTGAATCATATAGCATGCTCCTATCTGCATTGACTGTGTTTCCACATAGCGCATACTTGAGGCAAGTTTAGAATCTCCTGTAAAACTGAAAGAGACAGAGATGGAAATCAGAAAATTCTAACACAACATATTAGAGAAAAATTAAACTCTTCACTTCACACTATATACCAAAATAATTTCATTTTACTTATCTAAACCTTGCCAAATTCTAGAATGGATTTCAGTAAATCTAATAAATGCAATTTGAAACAAGCTTTCAAAAATGAAACTTTTTAAAACAGTTAATATCTATAGTTTTCAAATGTACCTAAAATTGGGTACCCACTCATATATTGCTCATGAGTATAAATCTTTTTTTTTTCTTTTTTCTATTTTTTTTGAGACAGAGTCTTGCCCTGCAGCCCAGGCTGGAGTGCAGCGGTGTGATCTTGGCTCACTGCAAGCTCCGCCTCCTGGGTTCATGCCATTCTCCTGCCTCAGCTTCCCCAGTAGCTGGGAATACAGGTGCCCGCCACCACGTCAAGCTAATTTTTTGTATTTTTAGTAGAGACGGGGTCTCCCCCTGTTAGCCAGGATGGTCTCAATCTCTTGACCTCGTGATCGGCCCACCTCGGCCTCCCAAAGTGCTGGGATTACAGGCATGAGCCACCGCGCCTGGCAAGTCTGAACCTTTTGACTCATTAATCTCACTTCTTGAAATCTATCCTGAGAAAATAATTTTAAATTTAGAGACAGTTTTATAAAATACGAAAAGTATTACAGGATTACTGCTAATAGTAATTGGTAACGATGTCAATGTCAAAATGGAAGGCCTAAGTAAAATGGTAGAGCACTTGAAAGAACATTATCCATCTTTCAAATATTTATAGATAATACAATCACATTAAAATGTATATGATGAAATAAGTCTTAAAAAGCCATAAAATTATGCACGAAGGAAATTCACCAGAATGTTTTTGGTAGCTGTGTTTGGTGGCAGGAAATTTGCGATTTATAATTTTCTTTTTGTTTTCCTTATTTTTCAAATGGCCTTTAATACTCATGGGTTAAGTACTGAAAACATCATAATATAGTTTTAATGGTTGCGTCTCAAATCAGTAAAATTCACATCTTACTGGGTCCCAATTGAGAACTACATAATTGCAAACTGTTTGAAGGCAGGCAAATTAACTTTTAAGAGAAAACTACTCAGGAGTTTGTAATCTATCAGAGAAGATTAAAATATAGACACATTATATTGTAGTTACATGAGTAAATATCACCAGGGTCAATTGCACTAAGGTTTGTCCATCACAGTACTTGTTTCTGCTATTCTGAAGCAGTTTCAGTACCATTGTTAGTAAATCTGTTAGTCAACAGTAAACCTGTTAGTCAGAAGGCATAGCTGATGTGGACAAAAAGGCTAAGGCAATACTCTGTGAAATCGTTGAGATATTTAATACATTTTCTTAATTACCTTTTGCTAAATCAGCCAAATAAGGATAACTATTCTGACTTGCTTCTTGCAGAGATTAAGATGTTATTTAATGACAGAATATTGTCCACATAGAGGATTATCATGGACTTAAACTCAAGGTTATAAAATACAAGCAGCTTTCCCCAACAGAATAATTACTGTTTAACTAACAGTTTTAAAACTAAGATTTTGCAATTGGACAATGAAGAGAGGAATAAAATGGAAAAGCCCCATTCTCTGCTTTAGTTGAATGGTCAATAAAAGAAAGGGAAAAATTATATTCAATACTGTTAGTCTTGCAAATCCAGTTAAGAGATAGCAAATGCCACAACTTGTTTATCATTGTTGTTAAAGATGTCTACCATTTGTGCAATCTCGGCCATGTCCTAAGACACAATACCCACATTACTTTCCTTAGTTTCATCTTTCAGTAACTCTGTTTAGTAGGAATAATTATTTCTTTTTAACAGATGAGAAAATGGGGCTAGCAAATGGGATACTCAATGAGAAATCAGCTTTGCCTGACTGTAACCAATACACTATATCTTTATCTTCCTATTACTCTAAGATTGGGAGAGAAAAAATACTGCATTTTGGAGTAATTTTTTTATTTTTGTTTTGTTTATAGTGAATTTACAAATCACTAACTTTCACTTACTATGCAATGATACTCTGATGTTAAAAATATAAAACCATGATTGCTGTTATGTGTTTGGATCCACAGGATGCAATCTGGAAAATATCAAGCTGTAGAATGCAATTTTTAGCAATATTGTATTGGAAAAAATAAAAGAAATCAACACAGAATAAAAATAGTAGTAAGCCATAGAGGCATACACTTGCCTATATTACTCCTAGGGTCTTTTAAGTAGGCAAAAGAAACCCCAAATGCTTATCTCTGTAAGAAACAGGCATTGCTTTTAGCTTCAAGGGTGAAATGTCTCTCTAATATCCTTTATGAGGAAGATAATTAGAGGCAGCCAACTAGGCTTCAATTGTTTGCTTTAAAGATACACCAATCTCCTGGGCATCTGGGGAGAAAGCCTAATAGTGCCTGGTAGTACATGGGCTGAAGGGTCTGCAAATGACAGAGCCAACAATGCTTTCTCACTCACGCCATGAACAGTATTTCCCCACCTGACCATTTCTGAAATAACTCAAGATTATTTTTACCATCAGCATCTTGTAAATTTCTCCCTTCTGAGATGGTTTTGTGTCCTCACAATTCTATACAGAAACAGAAGCAAATGCTGTGTTTTACAAATATTGCCTGCATCTAATGTTTGCATAATTACAAATGTAACTATGAAATTGGCTGAAGAGAGGAAATATTCAATGCTGAGGAGGGTCGTGTGCTCTGTGAGCTATTTTGGAATACCTGATAACAGATTTTAAAGGTGCCAAGACACCAAGAGAGAAACAAGATAAAAATTACGTAAAATAATAGGTTACATAAGCGAAATTAAGGCAGTTAAACAATGATAACAAATTTTTTGCTTAGCAACTGTATCTGTTCAACTGGTAGAATAGGAGCCTAGAGTTATTTGGTGTTTCCTATTTCCTATTGCAAATGCTTTGGTGTGGGCTGATCCAGCTGCCAGTCACAGCCTCTTCCTTTTAGCCACTATCCAGTGATTGGTCTAGGGGTGGCCATGCATCCAGCAATGGGTTCTCACCAATGAGATGTAAGTAAAAGGTGGAAGGTGAATTTATGCATTTAGCTTTTTCATTATAAGTGTTTTAAAAGGGAATCAATGCAATTGGCTGCCACATCCTTTTCCCTGTTGCTCCTATGGTCATCTTTCCTCTCTGGGGGGCAGCAGCCATTTTGTGACAATAATGGAACATTATTAGATAAAGACCTCTCTGCTGAGATAGCGGAACAGAAAAGTGAGAGAACCTGGGTCCCCAATGGCCTTCTTAAGGTGCTCACAAGCTCAGGACTGCCTATTCTAGGACTGCTTGTTACAAATGACAGCTAAGCCTCTTTACTTTCATTTATGTCATGGTCAGTCTTTTCTTGTTGTGTTTGTTGTAATCTAGAGCTGAACGCATTTCTAAGTGATAACATCTGTCATACTTCCTGGTACTATATGATATCTTTCCTGATGCCTTAATCTGAAGCAAAATAACACAGAAAAGCACCTTAAACTCCAGACCATTCATAGTATTAGTCCACTTGATTAAATTTCTGGTTTATTCAAGACTGGCAGTGATACTCAGTCTGTTTTTTTTCCATAGACTATGCATTTCACAGACTGATCCTTTAACTTACAAAACTGCTCCTCTTCGCTGCTTGTCTAAATCAAGATACATTTATAAAGGCAAACATGAAGCTGAACTTCTTTTCTGTTACAGTCATAGGAACAGAAAAGAACAGCCCACATCAGCATTTTGGGGAGAAATTCTGGAGAGAGAAGGCACTGCGAATCAGGAGGCTTAGCCTTATTTATATTGACTTGCAAGGGTGCCTCAAAAATAAAGCTCCTACATCTAATCGCAAGATTTAATGAGAGAATAGGGATAGCTCCACTTAGGACAGGATTATCTTTCTAGCCCTCTTTATTCCCACCTCCAAGAAGGCTAGTAGGCTATGACACTGGCCAAATGGATAAGAGCCAGTGGAATTTGAGTCTCCATAGTTCTCTGCTTAGTCCATACTACAGCTGCTTTGCTTCACCCTCCCTTGCTTAATCTCATGTATTGCTGAGGATCTGTTTTTTGATCAGGTCGGAAGCCTGTCCACAGGGAGGGATCATATCTTATTCATCTCTGCAGCCCCTAAAGCCCTCAGAACCTTGCCTACAACTCACAGAAGCACATTGTTTTGGACATCAGGATTTTCTAACAGCTGGATTATCTCACTTGACCTTTGAGTCAAGACCCTCTGGGAGACCAACAGGGATCCTTAACATTGTGTTATGGAGAAGGAAAATGGAGAAGCTGAGTTGCTGGCCTCGGGGTCACACAGGTACTAAAAAGCTAGAAACTAGGCCTTCTGGGTTCTCCTTTGAAGTCCTTTCTACTATATCCTGCCTCTCAAAGGCTCCCAAGGAATGTTTGTTAAATAAAACGAGCCTGTGAGTGAGGTCTCTCAACTGGGGAGTAGGGAAGTTTAACAAAACTATAGTTACTTAAATGCTGTAATGAATACCGACAAGGTTTTGAGGTTATCTTCACTTAAGTAAATCAGTTTCTGCATTTTCCCAGAGCCTCTTTCCCATCTCCAGAAAAAAGCCTCTTTTATATGAAAGGCAGACACACATAGCCAAAGTAAGTGGGAGAATACTTGAGCCACAAAGTTCTTAAAAAGCAAATTCATGTCAAACAGCCAAGCTACCTAGGGAACTGAACCAGTTTTCACAATTGAGCCCATCTCTTTAAGACCAGTTTAGTATATAAGTCAGTATGGATGAAATCTTACTATTCATGTGCCATAAGAGAAGCGAGTGCATCCATATGTACATTTCTTAGAAACCTAAGCAACATTCTATTATTTTCAAGCATCCCACAGAAAAAACAGCTCTGCAGAGCTCATTTCTAGAAAAACAGAAGAGCCATACAATGTTGTTTTTGTTTTGATACCATTCAGAAGTTATATTCATCTGAAGAAGAGTGAATGAATCTAAGCCTCTCTGATATCATTCTTTTATTGGTTATGTTCTTGTAGCCACCGAAGAAATGTTTACTAGATTAGATAAACTTGTTGATGTCATGGGCTTAAAAGCAGCATTTTAACTCACTTGTTATTTCTATGATATTACATTTCAAAACAAATAACCATATTATTTTAGTGGATTATAGAAATTGTACACTTATTGGAAAAAAATCTGATAATATAAAAGCAGCATTTTTTAAAAGGTAAAAATGTGCAATTCCACCTTCTAAAGATGACCACAAAATGTACAGTTTTTTGGTAAAAACACTTCCAGTTTTTCTCATGTGTACGCACACATTGCTTTTCTTTTTTTAAAAAAATTATGAAATCATAGTACATCTGCTTTACTCCTTTGTACAACATTTCATTGCCATCTTTCTATATTGAAAAAATATGGTGAGACATTTTGATTTTGAATGAATCAAGCCAATCTTCAATTATAAAAATTTGGGGAGGTTGTTTTCACTTGTTTACTATTATAAGCAATGCTTCTATAATATACATCCTTGTATATCTTTGTGCACTTGTCCAATTATTTCTTTGGGTTAAATTCCTAAAAGCAGATTGCTTCATTAAAGCAAATACACACTTAAAAAGTTGACACTTATTGTCAAGCTGCCCTCCAAAAAGATTGCACCAAGTTACATTTACCAAGAACATCAATAATGACTGAGGTGCCAATTCTTACTACTTGTCAATACTGAACTTTGATGACACTTTTTATTTTGGCCACTTTATGCCTATACTCGCTTAATCTACATTTTTTGATTACTAAACAAATTTAGAAGCTATTCATGTTTATTGGCTACACACATATACATGTATACACATATATGTATACATATACATGTATACGTACATGCATACATGTACATATGTACATGTACATATATAAACTAAATCTTGCCTGTTAATTACTGCTATAGTTTGGATGTTTGTCCCTCCAAATCTCATTTTGAAATTTGTTCCCTAATGCTGAAGATGGGGCCTAATGGGAGATGTTTGGGCCATGGTGGTGGATCTGTCATGAATGGCTTGGTACTGTCCTTGAGGTAATGAGTGAGTTCTTGCTTTCTTAGTTTCCCTGAGAGCTGGTTCTTAGAAACAGCCTGATACCTCCCTGCCCTCTCTCCTGCTTCCTTTGTCTTCATGTCATCTCTGTACCCACTGGCTCCCCTTCTCCTTCTGCCATGAGTGGAAGCAGCCTGAATCCCTTACCAGAGGCAAATGTTGACACTGTACTTCTTGTACAGTCTGCAGAACTGTGAGCCAAATAAACCTCTTTTTTTTTTTACAAATTACCCAGCCTTGGGTATTCCTTTATAGGAACACAAATGAACTAAGACAATTACCTTCTTAATTTGTCTATGCTCTCACTTATTTTTTGTTTGCTTGATCCATCAAGCACTAGAGCAGAAAATTAAAATAACACTCTAAGTTACTGTGGTCGTAATTTTCTGTTTGTAATTTGAACAGGTTTTGCATGATGGTCCCCATTCTACGATATTCAATGTGTGGAGACACTGATTTTGCCTTCCCATGGGCCTCTCCCTCTGATAGCATCACCTGTTACTGGTCTCTAGCCTCTCCTTCTGCCTAGAAGAGGCAAAAGCTACAGCTCCAGACAAATTTGAAATCTCTCTACCAATGCATTTTGGCATGTATTTACCCAATACTTCATTTAAAATGTCTTTATGGATTTCTAAGTGGATAGACAACTTCTTATTTATCTAGATAAGATTTTTGGCTTATGTCAGGAATCAAAAATCTTTTGGAATACATGTGCTTCTCAGCATCTGTTTCAGGCTCTTTTTCTACTTTTTGCCCCTAGCACCTGTGTTGTTTTGCTTATCTTTACCTTTCCTATTTAAAGTTCACAGTGTATATTCTTCAGCTTTTTCATTCCCATTCCCATTCTCTCAGTTTGGAAATTTATACATAGTTCTTCAATTCAGGGCTAGAATCGTACTTTAAGCTAGATAAACTCTTTAGTAAAAAGCATAAGTTGAGTTTCTTGGCTGCTGTTAATTAAGTATTTGGATTGGCTGGGCGCGGTGGCTTACACCTGTAATCCCAGCACTTTGGGAGGCCAAGGTGGGCAGATCACAAGGTCAGGAGATCGAGACCATCCTGCCTAACATGGTGAAACCCAGTCTCTACTAAAAATACAAAAAGACAAAATTAGCCAGGCGTGGTGGTGGGCACCTGTAGTCCCAGCTACTCGGGAGGCTGAGGCAGGAGAATGGCATGAATGCAGGAGGTGTAGCTTGCAGTGAGCTGAGATCATGCCACTGCACTCCAGCCTGGGTGACAGAGTGAGACTGTCTCAAAAAAAAAAAAACACAAAAAACAAAACAAACAAACAAACAAACAAAAATTCAGCATTTACAGAAAGATGCTATCCAATGAAAACTCAGCATCAAATTGGGTGCTTAGTGGCAGTTTACTCTCAAGGATCAGCTAACTTCATAGGAGATAGAATTGGGGGGAGTGTGTCCACTGTGAGGTTCAGGTTGTCTGTACGCAATGGCCATGATGACCACAAAAGAACGCTGTCTCCTCTTTCTAACCAGGCTATGTGGACTTGCAGCAGTGCTGCTGTGGGATGGGAGATTCTTTCAGAAGCCTCAGAGAGCAGCTCCTACACCCCTTCTGTTGAAGTCCAGATTCCATTTTCAGCCCAGCCACTCGCCTGTGTCTCCTGTGGAACTAGGCCAATTTACCCAACATTCCAGATGTCAGCAACTAATTCCAAAAACTTTAACAAATATATAGTTTTAAAGTTTATAGAAATTTGTTGGTGAGATCATGGTTTCAAAGATTTCTGTCAAGTTTCTGTTGATAAGTCTTCATTGTGCCCACCTCACGGCATTTTTTGGAAAATGCACATCAGCTGGAGCAATCTGTGGATGAAAAAGCAAACCTCTGCTAGGTGCCCACTGGAGGGGGAGTCAATGCAAAGCGCAACGTGGGCTGTGTCCCCCAGAGAATAAGGGAGAGAGGGAGACCAAAGGTCAGAGAGGGGCCAACTGCAGGAGACCATGCACCCAGGGAAGAGCCGATTCTCACCGCTCTCGTGGTGCCTGCCAGTCTTTTGTCAGGAAAGTAAGAGAGAGAGAGAGAGAGAGAGAGAGAGTGTGTGTGTGTGTGTGTGTGTGTGTGTGTGTCTAGACGAGTTGTCAGGGGCAGTATTTCCCTGTCACTAATGTGGGGATGAGGGTGATGAGAAGAGCCTTCGCTGTTTCCAGCTTCTCCTGTTTCTGTCCTCAACTTCTGATATGGTTTGGCTGTGCCCCACCAAAATCTCATCTTGCACTGTGGTGCCCCTAATTCCCACGTGTTGTGGGAGGGACCCAGTGGGAGATAACTGAATGATGGGAGTGGGTTTACCCATACTGTTCTCATGGTAGTAAATAAGTCTCATGAGAACTGATGGTTTTATGAGGGAAAACCCTTTTCGCTTGACTCTCATTTTCTCTCGTCTGCCGCCATGTAAGACATGCATTTTGCCTTCTGCCATGATTGTGAGGCCTCCTCAGCCACGTGGAACTGTGAGTCCATTAAGCCTCTTTTTCTTTATAAATTGCCCAGTCTCAGGTATGTCTTCATTAGCAACGTGAGAATGGACTAACACAACTTCAATTCATCTCCGATCTCAGGCTATGACGAACTCCCTGACTCCTGTTTTTCTTATGTTGCATCCACATTATCTCCAGATTCAATTTTGGTTGAAGAGAACTCACATGATTCACTTTTTTTTTTTTTTTTTTTTTTGAGATGGAGTCTCACTCTGTCGCCCAGGCTGGAGTAACAGGGGCATGATCTCAGCTCACTGCAACCTCCGCCTCCTGGGTTCAAGTGATTCTCCTGCCTCAGCCTCCCGAGTAGCTGGGATTACAGAGGCACACCACCACACCCAGCTAATTTTTGTATTTTTAGTAGAGATAAGGTTTCATCATGTTGGCCAGGCTGGTCTTGAACTCTTGACCTCAAGTGATCGGCCCACCTCAGCCTCCCAAAGTGCTGGGATTACAGGCGTAAGCCACCGTGCCTGGCCTAACCTGATTCACATTTATACCACTTATCATTAGGATTTGCCCTTTCAACACACTCCTGTCTCTCTCAGTTCTTTTCTGTCTCCTCTATTTCCTTGAACATCACTCCCTTTTAGAACAGAACACACTGGCTGATGTAGTCAGGTCTGATGCCCTGGCTGAAAACATTTAGCATGGAGGGGAGAGAGAAAATACACGAGGAATCTTTGAAATTATCTTTCTTTTTCCTTCCAACTATGTGCAACCAAGTGTCTTATTTAGAGCATACTCAAGCAGAGCCATTTTAAGACTTTTGAGGATCTTGATAGTTTTGATTTTGGAAATTTAATCTCACTTCATAGAAAACATATTAAAATGCACCTATGTCTCACATTAAATATAAATATTTTGGGCTGCAAAAAGTACCCAAACAGATTTTGTAACATTGCCTTTAAATTTCATTTGGCTACTAGTAATACATTTAATATACTTTTGGCTGTGATTTCTCAGCATACTAAGGAATTGGACCAAAAAATTATTTCCATCTTGAAATTTTATGAATATTAAATTTAGCAATTAATGAAGTTAGCCTAATGTAGTATTTTGTAGACATTTAATTAAAATGTATTCATTTTATTTTGGTGAGTTTCTTGTCATAGTTTTGAGATGATACACATTTTTGCAGCCCTTGGACTTTTCCCAGTCTCCTGGAAAGCTTGGAGGCTGCAAGCACTGTGCCCAAAAGAAGTAATGGAAAAGGTTCCTAGGCAGAGGCACAGCTTATATAAAGTTGCTGGGAGAGGACAGAGCTTGGCTTGTTGGTGCAGAGAGAAGGAAGTGCAGTGTGACTGGAGTAGACTGAGTGAAAGGCAGCAAGGCAGGGAAGGAGGCTGCAGAGGCTGACCCACATGGCTCAACCAGGGCCTGTCAAGGAGATTTTGTGAACCACTGTCCATAGAAAATAACTGTCTCAGACTAGGCTGGGTGTGGTGGCTCATGCCTGTAATCTGAGCACTTTGGGAGGCAGAGGCAGGTGGATCACTTGAGGCCAGGAGTTTGAGACCACCTTGGGCAACATGGCGAAACTGTGTCTCTACTAAAAATACAAAAATAAGCCATGCGTGGTGGCAGGCGCCTGTAATCCCAGCTACTCAGGTGGCTAAGGCACGAGAATTGCTTGAACCTGGGAGTCAGAGGTTGTAGTGAGCTGAGATTGTGCCACTGCACTCCAGCCTGGGCAACAGAGCGAGACTCTGTCTCAGAAAAATAAAAACAAAAATAAAAATAATTGTCTCAGACTGCTAAATGTGTTCCAACAAACCAGAAAGAAGCACAAATGTAAACCATCAAATGCAGACTTTTCTTGCTGTTAATTTGTTTAGTGGTCTGTTTCCTTATTTCCGAAACCTCACTCAGCTATTTAGTCCAAAACAAGATTTTTAGAGAACTCTAACTTTGGAGAAATACGTGACTTAAAAATTAACCCCGTGGACATCAACATGGAGTAAGTTTTAGAATATAGTCGTTAAATCCACCCCTTAGGCAGGTCCCGATCATTAATACATCCTCTAATATATATCTCCAAATAGTCCATTCATCCACTGCCAGCATCCTATCCTAAGCACATGAAGATGACATTACTAGCATCCTAGCTGAGCTCCTTCTACTGCTCCTTCTATTATCCTCTACCCCTATTCTCCACAATGCAATCACAAATATTTTTTAAACATAAGGAAGATTACATCACTCCCCTGCTCCAGATTATTTGCTGGATTCCTGTAACACTAGAGTAAAATCCAGCTTCTTTATATTGTTCTATGAAGCTATATGATCTAGTTTCTTGGCTGCCTTAGGGCCTCTGCCCTTGCTTGTTCCCTCTGCCTGCACAGCTCTTTTTCCATACTTTTACGTAGTTGTCTCTTTCATCATTCTAGACTCTAATGCCTCCCAAGGGGTCTTCCCCAACCCTCTTACCTAAAATAGCTCCACTCTCCACTTCTGCCACATAAAACCCCATTTCTCTTGCCCTAACAGCACTTATCACTGTCTGGAATATGATTATGAATTTGAGTACTTGTTATTTCTCTCTAGAATGTAAGGTTCACAAGCAAAGGGCCTTTCTATCTTTGTCTCCAACACTAATTGCTACACTTTTAGTACAAATAGTGCCTGTAAATCAATCAATAAATAGCTGAATGTATAAATTAGTCTATCAATAAATGAAAAACTTCAGGTAATGAAATCTTCATTGGGGAAAAGCTAAATAAATAGGCTCTAGCTTAGAAAGTCACTTATACATCTATTCTATTATGTTGGAAATTTTATAGAGGGACCAAAAGTCTTCAGTACGAAGAATACTCTTCACAGCTGTTCAGAGTAACAGGAAATGACTTTTCCATTTGTCACTCAATGTATTTACCTATCTATCTGCTAAGCTTCCTAGACAATCATTTACTGTGAAATGGTCGTTGAGGTGGCTCCTGGGAGCCATCTCACCCGGACTGACTTCCTTCAGCAGTACAATATTAGTTGATTTACTGCTCTTGTTAATAGTCTTTGTAAGAGACAATTTCAAGAATACTCTAAGCTTGCTAACAAACTATTTAAACAGACAAAATTTCTGTATAAGCTACAGGTTGATGTTTCGTGAAAGGACAATCCTAACAAAATTTACTAGGCTGTTATTCTATAGGTTGTTTCATTTTATAAAGGATTGTCAGCAATTTTTTTTCCTTGTGAACCAAGGAATAGAGCTATCTAATAGTCCATTTAGGCACTAATCTGACTCCCCCTTCACCCATGTTTACCAACAACACAATCCTTACAATTAGTATCAGGCAAACAGTGACTAGTTTCCCAAGATTGATCCAAAGGAGTAAAGATCTGCATGTAGTTAAGATTCTGATTCAAACCTCTTTAAACACATATTCCTATTTCAATAAATTAACCAAAAGGTAGCAGAAGGAGAGGTAGACCTCATTTTAAAATGTGTGGTACAATGCTTGCTCACTGTGTGCAGATCCTCCTGTGGGCCTGAATGTCCCTACAGGGGCAGGTTTATGTAGCATGAGCTCTGATGGTCATTCTCAGGTCATTTTGGCAAACTCTGAGTTACCCATTACTACACATTATTGTGGATTCCTGATGGTCCTTATAACCTACACGTATGTTAACAAATAGCCCATCTTGTATAACTTAAAATTTCACCTATCATTCAGTTCTGTCACATTATTATATAATAATATAACACTAGAGTACTGGTTAATTGTTAATAAGCCATGGTACTACTATTTTCTAGCTCTTATGACAAATGAACTGTATTTAACTTATGAGATAAACAGGCTTTTGGGATCCTTTTTAATCTGGGATTTTTGCCTGGGTGACTGCTGCTTCTCATAAAATATACAAACAAATAATTTTTGCTTGTCGATGCTCATAAATATCCCATGAAATATGAACACATACTTTTAAAATGTCCTGAACACGTCGCATTTGTCAATTCCCTTTGACTTGGGCCACCCACACTGCAACTGTTCTCTTCATTTTACACCTCTAGCTTCCTACTCTCTCAGGCTGATCATGCCACCTGGGGCTGGTGTGGAACATCAGGTTTCAAAGATCCTCCCATCACATCATCACATACCACTCAATGTGACCCTCTTTTCCTCATGCCCACCCGCCTTTTTTTTTAAGTCGGAGTTTCACTCTTGCTGCCTAGGTTGGAGTGCAATGGCACGATATTGGCTCACTGCAACCTCCGTCTCCCAGGTTTAAGTGATTCTTCTGCCTCAGCCTCCCAAGTAGCTGGGATTATAGGCATCCACCACCATGCCCGGCTAATTTTTTGTATTTTTAGTAGAGACGGGGTATCAACAGGTTGGCCAGGCTGGTCTCGAACTCCTGACCTCAGGTGGTCCACCCGCCTCGGCCTCCCATTGGTATGACAGGTGTGAGCCACTGTGCCTGGCCTCCTCATGCCTTTTGTAAATCACAGCTGATTTCACTTTTTTCATGTTGCTCTTTTACTTTCTTTGTTCTTTCCCTACTTACTTTAGGAAATTTCTCTCTCTAAAAAATGACCAACAGATGACTAGTACCAGTGATTTACTTGTGTTAAAAAAAAAAGAAAAAAGAAAGAAAGCTTTAATTAAAAAAAATAAAATTAGACATAAGGAACAAGTACCTTTTGTCTTTCATGCCCATGAAAGTACCCAAGAGGCCCTTTGAACATTTCTACAGGTCTCGTCTATCTTTGAATATTTTAGTTATATCTGCTGTTCCTCAAGCACCATTAATGATAAACAAAAACTATAGCTTTTCTTATCTTAATTTTTGCTTTAATTATTAGTAGAGTCATAGCACTTTTTTCTACCTTTTTATTGCAAATGAACTGTGTTTAAGTTACATTATGACATAAACAGGCTTTTAGGATCCTTCAGGTCTGGGATTTCCTAGTAACCTAATCACTCACCATTCACAAAATACTTTCTATGATAACATATTCAGCATTCCTAGAATGTAATCCATCTGTGTAGTGATGGTGATTGGCATTTAGATAGGAAAGTACTGACAAAAATAAGTACACCCACTATGAGCTTTCCGTTGCACAACCCTCCAACCTTCTCCCTCAACCAAACCTAGTTTATACAATAAAGCTCTTAACATTTCTATTTTGATCTCTTTAAATTTCAGAGAATGCTCTTTTGTATTGCTCAGGCAAAATAATGTTTGTTAGCTTTCAAAATTCAAAAACGTTGCTCATTATGTGGATCTTATAGATACCAGTTTTCTTTCTTTCAACGAGACAGTGAAGGGAATGGAAATGGCAGGCTCATGGTGGGTATTTGCTATCTAACATCTCATTTAATCTTTATGACAATTTTGGGAGTAAGTATCATTGCTCCCATTTTACAGATGAAAACTTCAGGCTCACATGTATCCCCCCCCACCTTTTTTTTAAAGAAATAAAGAAAAAAAAATAAGGTGCAAAGAAAAAGAAAAGCTCAGGCTCAAAGAGGCTAAACAAATTTCCTTGAATATGTGGCCTTTTGATGTTACTGTTTTGATATGGGAAAAGGTTTGGTAATTTATAAAAGAAATCATTAAAATACGTCACCTTCTAGAAATTACAAAAGAATGTGCAAGACTGGTGTTCTCACTCTATGCCCAACTAATAGTTCATTATTAGGGGCTGGCAATGGAGTGAGGCTGTATAGGGCAGTGGTTAGAGTAGGAGTAAAGGTTAGGGATGGCACTAGCTCGTGAAGGGAATGAAAGACAAAGATGGGATGAAAGGGTAGAAGTTCTGGGTGGAGCTAGAAGTCAGGGATGTCTGTTGTACATTACTAACAAAACTCAGTTATTTCCTCTTTTGATAAAGTTGCTTTGATGCAAACTTCCTAAAGCAGCTACATCAAAATATATACTCCAAATTCCTCCTTAGTTAAAATTATCTGGCTTTAGTTTTACAAGTTTCTAAGTGGCAGTGTGAGAATTTGAACTCAGGCCTATGACCTCAAAGCCTATGTTTGTACCACACCATATTTCCTGAAAACAATTGCCAATTCTAAATGCTACAACAACTATTCTCTCTCAATTGTACACTTATGTATTTATTTAGAGACACAGTCTTGCTCTGTCACCCAGTGAGATCATGGAGAGCAGTGGTATGATCTCAGCTCACTGCAACCTCTGCCTCCTGGGTTCAAGCGATTCTTGTGCCTCAACCTGCCAAATAGCTGGGATTACAGGCATGTGCCACCACGCTCTGCTAGTTTGTGTATTTTCAGTAGATGTGGGGTTTCACCATGTTGGCCAGGCTGGTCTTTGAATTCCTGGCCTCAGGTGATCTGCCTGCCTCGGCCTCCCAAAGTGCTGGGATTACAGGCATGAGCCACTGTGCCTGGCCTTAACTGTACACATTTTAAAACTCAAACTCTATATTTAATACGACAGCAATGTCCTTCCCACCTGTTGTATCTAGCTGGTTTATTAGATGAATGTTATGTTCATCTAATAAACTAGAGGAATGTTAATGTTCCCTTGGTGTTATCACTAATAGTACTAGATGCAATATAATAAACTTCAATTAGAATTTTTCCCTTAGTGATCTTAAAATATATGTAAGAGGTTTTAAGGAATATTAGAACCTAAAGGAGACAGAAGTTCTGAGTTCAGATACTATGTATGGAAGAAAGTATTCGAAGAGTTAAAAGTAATTCATTTCTCCACTGGAAAAAAGTGCTCTAGGATGACATGCTGGAAAGTGATTTATAGCATATTGACTGTAGTTCTTCTAATGAAAAAGCAATTGTCCAAGTTTTCCCTGAAGAACATTCTGAGTAACGACAATCTACGCTCATGGAAAGTCATGAGTTAGAAAATGAGAACCAAAAGAACTCACAGCTGAGAAAAACCAACAATAATTAATTTAACACCAGCCATTCGTAAGACCACATATATATTTCAAAATTTCCCTTGAGAGAAACAAGGTCATTAAAGGGCAGAGACCGCATACTTAAATATGTTTAAATAATTTTTACTTCATAAGACAATATGCTCCAAAGGTTTTACATTTAAAAAATGACAGCTTGTTTTAGGACTATGAGATTATAATAAATAGTTGGTCGATATCATCACTTAAATTTTAATATTGTAACAAGTGTTTCTGAAAAACATCCCCAAGGTGAATTCACATTAAATCTTGGGCAATGTATTCCTTAACAGTGGCAGAGAGAAAACAATGGCACTAAAAGGGATTTTATTCTGACTCACTGGCTAAGAAAATAGGAACAGTTTGAGATCTTCCATGTTGTTTCATTTTAATGAGAAGCAAGCATTTTTCATGTCCTTATTAAAGTGGTTAATGTGTTTCTGTAGTCTCATTATCACCGCCAGGGTATACTCTCTGTTGTTTCATAACCAAGACAACTCCTTTTCGTTTCAGAGAAGATCAGAAAGTCAAATCGATTGCTCACATGTGGTTGTTAATAAAACTCCTACGGGGCTGCTCAAGGTGCCCATGGGAATTGTACAATTATTTATGTTTTCTTATGGTTTTTCCATAATTACTGTGATTGTACTTTCACAAAGTAAATGTATCTCCACCAATTAAAGCGGTGGTGGGTTAAGAATATTCATCAGACTTGTGTGAAAGGATATTGTTCTTAGGGTTTTGATCAAAGCACAGAAATTAAACTGCTGTTATCATGCATTCAATGCAAGTGTTAAATTAAAATGCTCAGCAACTTTTGCATTTATCTGAGCAGATGTTAACTATTTATGAAAGTAAACATGATACAGGACTTGCATTCATGATATGACTCTGTTATATTAAAAGTGTTAGGAAAAACTCTTCTACACAAACTTGAACGATAGAGTTTATGGTACATGATCAGTTTGAATTACTGTAAATTCAGGTCAATTTAAATTTTCAGAAGCAAGAAATTCTAAGAAATCTCATTTTGTTCTACATCTTTACACCTTATTGGCTTTATTCCTTTATTTTCTTTAAAGTCTCCGGGACTAAGAAAGAACATCTGTAAAAACAAGCATCTGAGTCTACCAAATAGAAAATGTGTCTCTTGAGCCCGGGAGGCAGAGGTTGCAGTGAGCTGAGATTGCGCCATTGCACTCCAGCCTGGGTGACAAGAACAAAACTCTGTCTCAAAAAAACAAAACAAAACAAAATAAAAAACCCAAAAAAACACCACCTTCCTACTTTGTCTTATAGAAATTTAGAAATTTCATTCTATCCAGTTTGACAGTGCTTGCAGCAAAAGTGACCAGCTGTACCTCCATTCCATTAGCTGTCATTTTGATGCTAGAATTTGAGCCTGCTGTCTGTGAGATCTAACTATACATGCACAAGTCCCATCGAAGGTAATTTTCTGCGCAATAGTGTGTAAAATTTACCTCTATTTATGATAAGGTCACTGATGGGTCATTTATGATATGCTCTCTGGAAGCAACAGTGGTGAATAGCTTTCAGTGAGATTCATCTGAAGGAATTAAATTGGTCTGACCATGACTCAATACAAAATAAAAATCTCTTAGTAAATGATTCTTCAATCATATTTCCAGTCCTAATGGAACCTAGAGAGGGGCAGTATACACAGTGGTGAAGGTTGTGGGTTTTGGAATCATACAGGACTGAGTTTAAGTCCAGGATCTCTGGGCCTAGAAGACCCTAAAAGAACTGGCCTCTGCATATCTCTTGGTTTCCTTGACACTCACTACCTCACTACCTGGTCTCCAGGACAACTGGCCTCCTTCCTGGTTCTTGAACATGTCATGGTCACTCTCGCCTGGGGGAACTGTGTGCACCACAAAGTTTCCTGTAGTTGCATTTCTCTTCCTCCAGATCTTCATGTGGCTGGAGCTTTCATGTTCTCCCACTTTCCAATCAGTGGAATGTGTTATATCCACCATGTGAACTACACAAAGGTAGCCTCCTCCGAGAAGCCTCTTGGGAGTTTCCTACATAAAGCAGCCAGCTCCTGCCCCTAGTTAACACTACTGTATTATCCTACTGATGTACATGAAGTACTAATCACCTTTAAATTATTTACTGTTTGTTGTATAATTAAATTCGCACATGACCCCAGGAGGAAAAATCTAAAAATGAAGGGTACCTTAATTAGGCTATCCCACAATTTTGAAACCCCACTGGCATTAACTATATGAGTCACTGGTCCAATGGTGTTTGATAACATGGATTAAAAAGGAGATGTTAGTTAACCAATCATGGCTAAAAATACTTCTGGGGCCTTATATAAGAGAGCATGAAAACAGAGTGACTCATGATAAATTTTATTAAAATAGTCACTAGAGTGACTTCATGTTTCATTATGAACCCCATGGGCCTCTGAAGTCACTTTAATTACTAACACTTTTTGAAAAGGTTTTTTTTGTTGTTGTTGTTGTTTTTTAAATATGTAACTGTGGGAAATGAAAATTTGAGATTAATAAATATGGTAATTTTTTTTTGAGACGTTGTCTTGCTCTGTCACCCAGGCTGGAGTGCAGTGGCGCGATCTTGGCTCACTGCAAGCCCCACCTCCCAGGTTCATGCCATTCCCCTGCCTCAGCCTCCCGAGTAGCTGGGACTACAGGTGCCCACCACCACACCTGGCTAATTTTTGTATTTTTAGTAGAGACGGGGTTTCACCTTGTTAGCCAGGATGGTCTTGATCTCCTGACTTCATGCTCCACCTGCCTTGACCTTCCAAAGTGCTGGGATTACAGGCGTGAGCCACCATGCCCAGCCATAAAATTTTACGTTTATTTAAATCTATCAGTATTTTGTTTTCGGTCCTCTTTCCCAAGACATTGTACTTGCAGACATACAAGTAGGCTTGTGTAGACATACTTGTAAAGACTTGAAAACAGTACTTCTGTTTTCAAGTAGATCAGGAAGATCATCCTCATGTTCTAATTCCTAGTGCAAACTGTAACAACAACAACAATGAAATCCTTACCAAAGGGTCCAGTCGTGGCCACAGTATGGCTGAACATTTCCAAGGTAGAATCCCAGAGACTGAGTGACATCCACAAGATTGGTAAAGTCAAGACTAATGCTATTGAAAAGTACAGACGTCATGATAATCTCATCAATAGCCCATACATCTTCTCCCTGGGAAGAATGATACGGCTGCCACCACCTGAACTGAATTCCAAACTGCCTTGCATCATCTGGTAGTTCTACAGAGATTATTCTAGAGAAAAAAAAAAGGGGGGTCAAAATTCAGATTATTTTGTCATCTTAAAACACAAATATTTATAGTGGGATCGATTTTCTCCTGAAGTATAGCATTAAAAAATAGTTCTCCCATGATTATAAACATGTTTCTTTGAGATGTCCAGTTTCCTGTCTGTTTCCAACAAAGTCTTCCACACACACCCCAAAATGTAACTTTGCTTTCACTCATCTGCCTTTGCAAAAGCTCTCAATAAACATGGTGGTCAAAGTGACAGTATTCATCACAGTCTGGTAAAGGATCTTGGGCAGCTTGTTACACATATTACGGTTTTGGCTGTTTGGAACCAGGATACTTCCTCATTCCCATGAGTTTATCATAGTGTGTGAGGTCATCTGCTGTGTCATGGCAGCTATGACAATAAACCTGTATCTGACAAATGGGGAAGAAAATTAAGAATAATATCTAATTTCCAGGAGCAATTATTGTACACAGCAGCAGGAACCATATATTAATTGCCACTGCAATGACATCTACTTGAAAGCTCTATAAATCACAGTACCATGCTGCTCGCATCCATACGCAGGTGAGATGTGAAGCAAATGGCAAAGGGAACATTTGTCACCGTCAAAGTACAATTAAACACCAGGAAAGGTGCTTGCAGTAAAGACACACTGGAAGGGCTGAGTTTGTTTTGTTTTTTTTAAACTAATGAGCAAATAAAAACTTCCTAAGTCAAGTGACTAGTTGAATAACTTAGAAAGAAATTATTTTAAAACTTCAACATCTAAGGCTGTATTTACTGAGAAATTGGATTGGCTTTCATATTTTTATTGTGTGAAGAAACATGCTAAACCACCTCTTGGGAATGTGCTGTTTTACATATTGAAAGTTATTTAAAAAATAATTACCTAGTTTTCCTTTAAATAATCTGTACATGGATATTTGGGGTAGACTAACATGACTATCACCATTGATTATACAAACAGTACAGAACTGGTAGGACTTGTTGCAACAGAAGAAAACATATTTTCTAAATAAAGGAAAATCCATATGCAAATACAGAAATAAAACTTTAAAAACATCTTTTTTTTTTTTTTGACAGAGTCTTGTGCCGTCGCCCAGGCTGGAGAGCAATGGCATGATCTCAGCTCACTGCAACCTCTGCCTCCCATGTTCAAGTGATTCTCCTGCCTCAGCCTCCTGAGTAGCTGGGACTACAGGCGCATGCCACCACATCCGGCTAATTTTTGTATTTTTAGTAGAGACAGGGTTTCACTGTGTTAGCCAGGATGGTGTCGATCTCCTGACCTCATGATCCACCTGCCTTGGCCTCCCAAAGTACTGGGATTACAGGTGTGAGTCAGTGCTCCCGGCCCTAAAAACAGTTCTTAAACTAAATGTATTACATAGCTATAATACATTTATGAGTTTTACATACTTTCTAAAATCTATAAAATTTTTCATCAGTGTAAATTTATTAGAAGAGTCAGGTTTTGTTAAATTAAGTATTTTACTAATTTTCATTTTAATTTTTCGAATCTGTTTATTAAATAAATGCATATATTTATAAAAATACATAATATATAGAAAGAAACTAAATAAACTATATTTAAACTGGTTTAACAATGAAAATATCAGTCATTGATTTAATAATTTCTTTAGCAGTTATTAAAAACATAATTTTTCTTCATATTAATAATTATAAAAGCAGTTAATATTCTCTCTGATGAAAATAAATATTATTTTTTAATATAACAACTGGAAACTAGAATTTCCCAGGCAACTTTTAAGGAAAATAGTGTATATGAATGTGATAGTAGTGAATGAAGTGACCAATATTTTCATGGCAGAGGTGTTAAGATTATGGGTCTGTAATCAGACTCTTGGGCCAGTGTTACCACTCTGACACCTAATGGTTAATGATTTCGCAACTGTAGATAAAGCACTTGGCTTCTATGTGTCTCAGTAGCTTCATCTGTGAAATTAGAATAATGCTATTCTTACGGCAAGGGTGAGAAACTTTTTTGTCTGGTTTCCACTATTATGCCTTAGTACCTAGAGCAGTATCTGGCGCATAATAAGGACTCAACAAATTTTTGCTGCATAGTACGTATTATCAGTATATGCCTGATAGACATGTGAGTACAGGGGCACAAGGAGGTTAAATAATCCCTTTAAGGTTAAGCAGACTATAAGTGCTAATGCCAGGATTTGGATCTGGAGAACTTGGCTCTAAAGCCTTGTTCTTAACTTCTACATCGTATCTTTGGGTGTAGGAGGAGTTCCTGATGATTTTACCTCTTTGCAAATTATAGTGGCTGGTTAGAATAGCTGTGAAACTGTCTGATCAGAATATTCCTAGAGGAGAACACAGAGACTTAAGTCAACTTTCTACCTCAATCTTCCTTTTGTTTGTAGGTCCTAACCTCATAGATTTATTTTTTTAATGTTTTATAGTAATATGTACTATTGAATTGGGTGACACATAGAAACAAAGAGGAGATCAAATATAAAGATCAAATTGTTTAAAAAGTGTTTTACAATGATATACACTATGGAATTGGATGACATGATAGAACAAAGAGGAGATCACATATAATAATCAAGACATAAAAAGAAACTAAGATTAGACTTCATAATAATCTTAGAGTAAAAACAAGCCCTATAATTAAGAAGAAAAGCTAGAATAATTTTAGTCTCACCAGTCATACATAATTTTACATTAAGAAAAATACCAATTAGTTCACAAGACATTCTAGTCAGTTGGAATTAAAAGACTAACTTAGATACATTAAATTTTTATTAATAACAAGCAGAGAGAGTTATTTACTGAATGAATCATAGGCAGCAAATTATTTAAAATAGTCGAAGAGTAATAGTGGTTAGCCAACTAGCACGTCTAATTTATGAATCACACTTCATTTTTGAACAACCATGGCATGAAGAAACAATATGGAATTCACAGCAATTACAGGCAGCAATTTATACTGAAGGAAATATAGCAAATGGATAAAGGCATCAAGATATATTTAACTTTCTTATGAAGAATTTACATGGCTTGTATTATTTATCATATAAAATATAATTTGGTATCTAGAATATATCAAATT
Source organism: Piliocolobus tephrosceles (assembly GCF_002776525.5). Classification (NCBI taxonomy): domain Eukaryota; kingdom Metazoa; phylum Chordata; class Mammalia; order Primates; family Cercopithecidae; genus Piliocolobus; species Piliocolobus tephrosceles. The sequence continues at coordinate 96,244,772 of NC_045441.1, forward strand.
CCTCTTCTGCCATGTCACCTTTTATTAATATTTGTAAGACAGAGGGGGCAGGAGGAAGAATTATGGACAGAGATACATATATATATATATATATACACACACACACACACACACACACACAGAAAATTAAGGTGTTTTTGCTACCATTACCACGTTCTCCTTTTAAAAAAAAAACTCCACTGTGATCTTAATCTTTCAAGCCATGCACATATCTAATACTGAAAAGCCACCTTGATTCTTAGAAGAAAAATGTTGCTGTCAAATGGTAGGCAAGATTAAACGCGCCTTTGCAATAGCACATTAAATGTGTAATTATTTTTCATATCAACAAAGATTAATTAAATTTCATGATATAGATTGATTACTGAATTTTGCAGCTGTCCATCTTTGTTAGAAAAAATTGTGCTTTAGGCCAACTTAGGATTGTGGTATTTTCTTCATGCTTTCATCATCATTACCTTGATTTTTGTTTAATTTTCTTTTAATGGTTACTATGGAGAGTCTATGAAAAGTTTCTTTAGGATTCATGTGTCTCTACTTAGTAAGAAAGTTGAGTTTAGCACTAGATTTTTACCTATACAGGGAAAATACCCAACACAGTTGATGCATCTTTAAAATTTTAGAATGTATAACACTTATAAGTTATAATAGATGTTAATCATTATCTGTTACATGCTACTTCATTTTCTATGAAAATAAAAGTTCTCATCTATTTGCAAATACTTAAATAAAGGGGCCGTTCTAGGCAAAACTGTAAAATATATAAAATATATCCTCAGTCCCCCCTCTCTTACTTTCCTTAACCCTGTCTTTTTTCCAGGGTGCCAATGCAAACTTCCGTGTCCAAAGCTTTCTCTCTTTCTCATCTCCTCATGATTAAAATATACTTCCAGGAAGTGAAATGGAATATTAGTCCATTTATATGTGACTGTGAATGTAAGCCACGGTATCAACTACTCTGATGGAATTTTAACTTTAAATCTTAATCCCTCGATATTTTTAAAGGCATTTCAGTGAGTAGCTCAGTAAGTGTTTAGGAAGCGAAAGGATCTTTCAGACACACCTGAAATTGTACCATTAATTTTGTTACTATTCTGCCAACATTGAAAGATAGCCCAGCTTCAAGTAAGACTTAAATCTGACAACTGATACTATATATGATGAAATCTATACACTAAAGAAAAATAGAAATGGTCTGAAGAAAGGGCTTTAAATAAACCCTAACATCCCATTTTTGCCAGAGAGACTATACATGCTAAAAAATGTCTTTTTATTCATTACTTAATTATATTACATGTAAATCTTAATAACATATTGGTTATACGATATATATTACATCATATAATTTATTACAACATTAAAATATATCACTAATATTTATCAACAGCAATTACAATTTAGTGCCATATTAAAATCCTGTGTAATAGTGTTAATTACTTTTCTCTCTCTTTTTTTTGAGATGGAGTCTCGCTCTGTTGCCAGGCTGGAGTGCAATGATGCAGTCTCAGCTCACTGCAATCTCTGCCTGCCGGGTTCAAGCAATTCTCCTGCCTCAGCCTCCTGAGTAGCCGGGACTACAGCTGCGTGCCACCACACCCAGCTTATTTTCGTGTTTTTAGTAGAGACAGGGTTTCACCATATTGACCAGGATGGTCTCAATCGCCTGACTTTGTGATCCACCTGCCTCGGCCTCCCAAACTGCTGGGATTACAGGCATGAGCTACCACACCCAGCCTACTTTTCTCTTTTACAAGCATCGAAATATTTCCCTTAGATGCATATTTTAAAATATGACAATAAATTCCTTCAAATGATCAGAAGTCAGTGGGATAAACGAATGGGTTGGCTTGGTAGTTTTTCGTTGCAAGACACATCAATCTTTGTCCGCCATCTGTCAATGGAAAAATATCTAGAATTTGATACCATTTGAATTATGATTTCCCCAGGAGGGAGATATCACTCTACAACCATTTTTCCAAATGCTTTCCAACATACCTGGGCTCATGATAGCTGAGATATGAATAGTGCTCCAGGAGTTTCCAAGTTATCCCATTATCATAAGAATAATGCAACAGAACTCCTTCACCAGGCTGGTCAGGGGCTCTGCATGTGCTCAGAACAGATTTGCTCCCCAGTCTCAGTGTGAACTGGAGAAACCTAGACACAAGTTGTCTATAATTAGTGTATGCATAAACATTTTTAATCATAATGTTCACTTTGGTCTTTAAGGAATTTCAAACTGATTTAAGTGAACTACTCCCAAATTAAATGTTTCTACTCATCCCTCTTTTATAAAATGTAAGTAATTTCATTGGGAGATGTATGAGTATGTGTAGATATTCATGTACATGTCGATACACATATTTTATATACAGATAGATCCATAAAAATATAACTGGATGTTTATGCACATTTGTATACTATGTACTTGTGTACATACACTTAAAATGCCAATCACTTCTTTACTGCATTATTTATTAGACACTGGGGGAAGGGAAGTTGTAGAGTAAATCTAATCAGCCTCTGCAAGCTGTCAAATAAATAAAACTACATAAATAATTAACTAGCTCTTGGCTTAAGAACATAGTTTTGATGCTAACATTTCATATTTTAAAAAACCTAGTCAGTCATTAATATCCAAGTCATTGGTGAGCCTCCTAATTTACTAAAAACTAGGGCAAATTAACTGTCAATAAACTGTAAGCTCCCTACAACCCTGGTTAAAAATGAGAAGATGTCTATCAGAAAAAATATAAGAAATAAAAATGGATCATATAACTAAATTCAACATTAGTATCTGGCTTTTGTATGTATTCTCCCCTGCCTTCACTCACCTGGATTGTGAGCTGTCAAGGAAGGATGTAATTAGCTGACGCCGCCCATCTTTGTTGAAAACCAGGGCCTTACCGCTGGCCAAGACACCACAACCAAAGCTGACTTCAGCACCACGGATAGAGTAAAAGTTATGGTAAGAGGAGAGCCTAGAACTGCCAAAGCTTTCAGAAATAAACATTGGGAATGTCTGGGATGCCATCTCACAAGCTGGGCCAGAAAATCCAGGGTCACACCTGAAAGAAATACGGTGAAATTAAATCTTAAACTGTTGGCTGTTTTGGAGATTCTTGAATCTACTTTGGGGGGGAGGAAGTCCAGAGGCTAGGATTTCACTGAATGGTAAATGAGGCTCATTAGTCTTTGGAGACTACTGAATCTGAAGATTTGATATGGACTGTAAATATTACAGACAAATACAGTCTTTGCGCAGCCCTGCCATAAAAAGCCTACAATTAAAACAGCAATTCAGCACTCACCTTCAACCAGTACCAGCAGTTTATCTAAAATACATCTATGTTCATACACATTTCCAACTTAAAATATCTGTAAAAGGTTTATGTATATAATTTTATTCATAATGTTCATTACATTTATAAAAGAAACAGCATAAAGCACTTCTAAAAAGGTACCCAGAATAAATTTTTTCTAAGAACAAATGTTAAAATACATGTTATGCTTGTGATAGGAATTAAATATTTAGAAACTATTGGAAAATGAATCTATCTTTAACTATTTCAAATGTATAAAGGGAATATGTACACCGTTGACCTAGATAGACATCCTTAGCAGCACTGTGTTGCCTCTCAGTGGACTCTCTCAAATCAGTGGCACTTCAAGAAAAATAAACCTTTCCCTACTCCCCAATAACCTGTTTGCTTCTATGTGAGAATGTGCTGTATCTATATTAGCTGACTAGAATATATAGGAGTGACCCAAGTCTTCTACCAGTGAGAAAACCTCATCAGAGATGAATCAGCAATGGAAACATCTATGTTTTAAGGAGATTATTCGTCATGAAATAGTTTCAAATTCTTTGTTTTTACTGTGCTATTTCCTTTTCACTACATTTATAAGGTTGCTCAGTTGGTATCTTTTTGAGTGGGGGATTCTCATGGGAGCATTCAAAGCTTGCTGAAGTCTGAAACAAACCTTTACAAAGCAAATGTACCAATGAAGTGATACTATGGCATGACTCAGTATACTTCTTTGGCAGTACTACTGAGACTCGGGTCTATGCTGGCCTTTCAGGGATCCATAGAATGTAAAAATATGCTGAAATCAAATGACCACTTTTATGTATATTGGATTTTTTGGGGAGAAGGTTCAAAGGTTTTATCAGATTACCAAATAATTTGGAGCCTAAAATGCTAAGAACTACTGTAGCATGAAGTCTGAAGGTTGTCTTGGTATCTTAAGTAGCATCAATAAGGGGATGAAAGGAAAGTCAATATTTACTGGATGAGCCTTCTTTCACATGTTGTCTAATGGACTTAGACTGAATAGCCAAGTTGTTCCCAAAAAAGAATGTTTAAAATCAGCTAAACCGAACACTTTTTAAAGTCAGGAAACTGAGTGTGTTTTACCACAGTCATGAATTGGAATTAGTTTTCCTTAACAAGACTATCTATTCCAGAGTGTATTTCAGGGCAATTTACATTTTTGTGTATCTTAAATGTGTCTTCTCAGGACAAGTGACTGGGAGAAACTGGTGCTCATTTAGAGATGACTCACATTGGAGTCACTTTCCATTTAGTCATTTTAAAAGTCTACTTTTAATCAAAGGTCATTCAATTGAGAAATAATGCTGATAGTTTTTTAAAAATAACTTTTTTAAAAAACAAAAAACTTTGTAGTCTTTGTTTCTCAGCAAAACAACAGGGTCACCCACGTTGGTGATTTTGAGTATGACACAAGGCTCTCCTGACTCCCAATATGTCTCCTACTGATGCATCTACACATGCTTAAATTTAGCAGTAGAGTCACCCTGTAATGTCAAGAAAAAGACCCCACTGTTAAGCTACATGGATGACACTTGTGAAGAAAGGGTTCTAATGCTCTCTCTCCTCATTAGCATCTCTAACAGGGTTGGGCTTATCAGGTTAGTAGACTGTCCATTTAGAGAACCAGGCCTGGGATTGTACACAGGCCAGAAAGTGTCAGAGGGAACATGAGAGGGTAGAATCTTGATAGCAAATAGCAGTAAAATGGGGGAGAGGCAGAGTAAAGAGGAGAGAAAAATACAAAGTTGCAAAGGTTCCAGATTCAATGGTTTGTTTAAAGGAAGTGGTATTACATATAACTTTCTTTTCTGTGCAATTTTGCTCAAACTCAATAAGGTACATATTGCTGGAAAAGAAGGTAGTAGTCAAACTTTTAGTCCAACTGTAAGTGGACAAAGCCAATGAGTATTACATAAAACATTGTTAGAAATAGGGAAAAACACTAAAGTTCCAGATGGTGAAAATATTCTGTAAAACTTCAAAAGGAGGAAAAGACTATGACTATTCAGAATAATGTATGGTGTCAAAAAAGAACAATGTTCAAAAGCATAAAGCCACCATTTAGATTTCTGTTTGTATCCACCATGGGTGGCATAGATGGTAGCCTTAATAAAACCACTTAATTCTAAGAGGAATATGATACACATAAAATGAAGTCTGAAGTATAACTACTATAATTATAGATAGGTCTTTTTAGAAATATCACTTTCTATTTTTTGAAAATAAAAGCAGTTGTCATTTTAGATAATTTTTTTTCCCCAAAACTTTTCTGGACAACATCAGGAATTGCAAAACTATCTGGCTTCATGTTAATTTTATTTGAAATACACTAAGAAGATGGTCTGGTTATGGATAATAGATGCACATAACAACTTGAGGAAAATATCAGCCAATGTTTCATAGATCTAATGAGTAGTGTTTTGGGGTGGGAGTTGGTAGTTTTATGAGAACACAAGGATGCATATTCAGTTTTGAAACATAGATGGAAAATTTTCAATTCTTCGCATATTGTATAAAAAATTTCCATTGGGCAGAGTGATGTCTTTGTTAATTAAAATCACTGAAATATAGTTAGAAAGTTAAAAAGCCACACTAATCTCAATGTCAACAAGTGCTTGGCTCATACATGCGATTTCTTTTTTTTCTTTTTGAGATGGAGCCCAGGCTGGAGGGCAGTGATGCGATCTTGGCTCACTGCAACCTTTGCCTCCCAGGTTCAAGTGATTCTCCTGCCTCAGCCTCCCTAGTAGCTGGGATTACAGATGCATGCCACCACGCCTGGCTAATTTTTGTATTTTTAGTAGAGATGGTGGGGGGGGGGGGGTCCCACCATGTTGGCCAGGCTGGTCTCGAACTCCTGACCTCAAGTGATCCACCCACCTCAGCCTCCCAAAGTGCTGGGATAACAGGCATGAGCCACCGTGCCCAGCCTGCAATTTCTAAATGATCAAGTTCAAAGCCCTTTTATGAGTTCTCTACTCATTAACAAATTAACTAATTGATTAATTACTCTTTTTGTTGGAAGGACAAGAAAAAGTACACTAGATGATCAGCTGTTGAAAACTTATCTTTATAACAGATTGCCTGTGGTTTCAGGAATTCCCAGAATATTTTATAATTAAATATTAATATAAGAATGACATAATAAATGTGAATATCCATTTTTTGGTATAAACATAAAATAATTCATTGGTGTAATTAGATATTACATTATTAATGTATAATTTCAGACTTCATATTCAACGGCATTGTTTTGTAAAATACTTTATAATTTATTAAAGACCCAAATGATTTTCAAAAGTAAACAAGATTCTTAAGTTATATTTAAAGATGATGAATTTGTTTATCAAATCTGGTAGATTTGGCCCAGTCCAGTTTCCTTTAGCATTGGATCTATGGGTCATTACTGATTTTTATAATTATTTACAAAGCACGCTGGGAATTACAATGTGACTCATGAACACCCGAACTGGTTTATGGAAAGGGATGTAACTACAGGCAGGAAAAGCAGCCATCAAGCTGTGAGGAATTCCAATTTGTTCACAAATTCACATGAGGAATGCTAAATTTGTCCACAATTTAGCCTAACATAAAATGTATTAATTTTCGCTTAAAAATTCATTTGAATTACACTTAAATTCTATTAGAAATATCCAATTTTTTGCCTTAAAGGACCCCCAATCCTAAAAAAGGTTAGTAAATGACTTGTGACTTCAATATGTAAATTACACATCAAAAAGGAGAAGCGTAAGTATTATTTTAAGATGCTTACTTGCAGCCATGTCTAGTGCACTGTCCTCTGCCAGAACAGAATTTGAGACATGATGGGCCAATATAAACTGTGGGGGAGAAAAGAGAACATAATTACAAAAACACAGAACACTACCAGTACAATTTTGTGAAGCAATATCCATGCAATATGGCCCCTTGTGTGTACGTTGTGTGCAGGAATTCAGGGTGACATATGGAGTGCTGTGTGATAAGGTAAGTGCTTAGTTACAAAGCTACTGAAACGGTTACAAGTTACACAGATAATCCTTTTAAGATTTTAACATTTCATATCAAAGAAGATAGGAGCTTATGAATTCCTCAATAGATTCTATTAGACAATATTAGTGCTTCTGCCTTGAACATTCTACAAAGTTTATATTCTTTAGGTAGAAAAAAAGAATTTACAAAGGACCAATCTGACATATCACAATATGGAGAAGTCATGCCATAATTTTCATTCCTATTAGGGGAAAAATCTGTAACACTGTGGATGACTATTACATATATTTCTAAATATTAATCTACCTTTCCTGGAAATGAGGAGTTAAGAATCTGTTGTTGAGCCTAAAGTTTTCTCCATCATGCAGATTTTTTTTCCCTAAATGCTGGGCTTGGCTGATAATAGAATGTTACAAACCTAAATTTCAATCTTTGGAATGCTGAGAAAAAGGCTACTGATTGTTGAATGGTAGGTTCTGAGATACTCAGACTCCAATACATTTAAATATATTAATTATTTTGTTAATCAGCAAAATTAATAATATACCAAATGGTGTAAAAGTGGTATTAAACTAACGAGAAATTCAAGATGTAATAAAACCTCGTGTATTCAGTGTTTTCGGCATAAGCAAATTTATAACCCATTATCATTTTTTTTCTGTCCTGTAGTCATTTCAAAGTATTTAAATAATTTTATTGTAAAATAAACTTTCCTGTAGCCTATGCTCCTATAAGCACTTAATACCTGCCAATTAACAGGTGGAGTAATTCAAATTCAATGCATTGCAGGCCAATGGAAAGCTCTTGGTGATGGAAACTGCTGGTTTAGGAAGAGATTAGATAGCAGGCTGAGTTATCAAAGGTATTGGTTTCAGGTGTCACATAATCTGGGCTTCAAATTCTGGCTTCACTCAGGAAACTCTGATAAGTAATTTATCCTGTCTAAGCCTCAATATTCCTACTCCTTAAAGTGGGATAATAATATTTCTTGGAGGAAATAAGTAAAGAAACATATTATCCTTAGAAAGGTACCCAGCACTACATGGTTACAATCAGCACCACACTGAGGTCAAGTATTCCTTGACACCCTCTTGTCCTGTTGTTTTGATGTGCTCCACTGTGCACCAAGGAACAAGAAAGGGGCTGGCTCCATTCTTCTTCAGCCTGGAAAAGCATACAGATTGTTTTCCCAGCACACTTGATTTTATGGCTGAAGATATGCTCTAAGAAATAGGGTACCCGTGTCATAGTTCAAGAAACTTCCATCATAAAAAATTCAACGATAAATTAAGACATTCCAAGTCAATGAAAAAAGTTGCAATTAAGAATTTCATTGTCATCCCTTCCTGCTAATGATGAAGCCATTAGGACTCATAACAGGCTTCTTGTTTCCTAAGAGTGTGAATAGGATAGAATAGCTTTCTTCACTATTATCAGTAATATAGTCAAGTTGAAAAAATATTAAAAATGATAAGAAATGTACTTTGCTTTAAGGACTTTCCATTTAGCTAAGATTTTCAGGGTAATTTCCAAAGTAATTTCTTTACACATTAGCAGAAGTTGACTCTGCCATGAAGGAAGAACATATCTAACAGAATTATGATATTGATCTGTTTTTTTCTATTTTTTTTCTGTGACATAATTCTGGAATTACATAGCGAAATGGGAGAGATTTCAGGGTTTTTTTTTTTTTTTTTTTTTTTTTTGGCAAGTAAGCACACATTTCTCTTGGGAGGGAGTATGTGTCCTCTTCTTCCCTTGTAAAAGAAGCCAAAAGGTGGGTCCTGTTTCTGTGAAAAACTCACATAGAATGATAACAGAATTAAAGAGATTCTGCACCAGGTTTTGCATTCAGCCTACCTTGCTAACCATGTGCATTCCATGTATCTTTGCCCTTTCCCATTCTACTCAAAGCACGATTCCACTCAAAGCATGGGAACTCAGGGGATGTGTAGTGAACACTTTCTGAACTAAAATTGTGTTGTAACAGCCTTCTTTAGGAAATTGAAACATTCTTTTCATAGGCTTACATGTGCTTCATTGCACTCTTAATTTTCTTACATACTTTTTCATTATTCATTTCTAAAACACTTTGATAATTATCAAAGTAATAAAGGTTCATTATAGAATCCTTAAAAAGTGTGACAGCAAGAAAAAGTCACTCATATCCTGCTATCTAGACGCAAATGCCTACTCCCTAGAGCTAATGAACCGGTGCAATACCTACAATGCCATGCAAAATGTTCTACCAATGAAGAAACTGCATTTTAACCCCTTCATCTTTAGATGTTTCTGCAAATTAACTATGTTTATATCCATATAGCTCATATGGTCTTTGAGGGTGGGCCTTCCATTGGTCTGTTTTTTGGATACATATTGGGAAATAATTCACATTAGTTCATCAGCAAATTATCTTTTCTAAAGTTTTTCTCCAGTTTCAAGAATTAGTTGTTTCTCAATGTCTAAATTATTAAAAAATAACAGAGACCTGATTAAGACATGGAAAATCAACATTAAACAAGGGTGTACATTTTTTCCATTTTATAAAATTGACCTCAAATCAGTGGCTATGCTAAATTTGCTTAGCTATTGACATTTTGTCCCTTCTCCTCTCTTTCTCGCTTTCTAGTTACTTGTAGTATAAGCCTTCAGCCAACTTATATGCTCTCTGAAAATAGGAACGCTATTAATCTACCTGTAATTAAAATAAGAAACCAAACAATCATGCAGGGATTCATCATCTTATCTCATGGCTTCCCAAAACTACAGCTTCTGTTTGTAAGTCTTTATTAAGTGTGTCTTCCTAAGAAACTGAATTTGTCAGCCTCCTTCTTTGGACTCTCAGCTTCCATGGTCTTTGGGGAGATGAGATCTTGCTATGTTGTCCTGGAATACAGTAGCTATTCATAGATGAGATGATAGTACACAGTAGTCACAAACTCCTGAAATCAAGTGATCCTTTTGCTTCTGCTTCCTGAGTAGCTGGGAATACAGGCACGTGCCATGGCTGACTACCAAAAACATTTAAAAAGAGTAGGTTGAAAATTATTGCCTCTTCATACCCAGTACATCACTACTACAATCAGCATTTGATAAAGCCACTACACTAAGGATATATATATAACCAGTGAACACATAGACAGTCTTTGCCACTGAATGCTCCAAGAACCAAGGCCAAATGATCCTACACAGCATACATTATAGTTACATCCTCAAGAGAAAAAAATTCCATCCAAACGAAAGTAAATTAAAAAAAATAAGAGACAGTATCTTGGGATGAGAAGGAAGCAGCAGAACAATTCTGGAAGCATGCAAAAACAGAGTGTTAAATTATACTAATGCTCTAACATGGATCCTAATCAAAATGAAATCCTTGAAATACCAGATAAAGAATTCAAAATCTTAATTTTAAAGAATCTCAGTGAGATCCAAGAGAAAGGTAAAAGCCAATACAAAAACATCAGACAATCAATTCAGGATATGAATGACAAATTTATCAAAGAAATAAGTATTTTTTTTTTAAGAAAACCCAAATCCCAAACAAAAAGGAATTACAAAATATGGTTTAAAGTTTTAACAATAGACTAGACCAAGCAGAAGAAATAATCTCAGAGCTTGAATACAGGTTTTTCAAGTTAACACAGACTGAAAGAAAGAACAAGAATTTTAAAAATGAACAAAAACTTTGAGAAATAAGAGATTATGTAAAATGTCCCAACCTATGAGTCAAAAGTATTACTGAGGGAGAAGAAAAGCAAAAAATCTGGAAAGTCTGTTTGAGGAAGTAATTGAGGAAAACATCCCTAAAGTCTTGCTAAAGATTTAGACATCCAGATACAAAGGCTGACAGAACTCCAGAAAAATACATCGTAAGGACGTCACCAAGTTATATAGTCATCAGACTATCTGGAGACAGCATGAAAGAAAAAATCTTAAGATTAGCATGAGAAAAATATCTAATTATCTGTAAAGAAAATTCCATCAGACTAACAGTGGAATTCTTAATAGAAACCTTATAAGCCAGAAGAGATTGGGATCCCATTTTTAGGTTTCTAAAGAAAAAAACTGTTAACCATGAATTCTGTATTCCATTAGAATTTAGCTTCATAAACGAAGAAGAAAGTCTTTCCCAGACAAGCAAATGCTAAGGAAATTCACTACCACTAGACCAATCCTACAAGAATTGTTAAGGGAGGTCTAAACATAGAAATTAAAGATCAATACTCACCATCATAAAAACAAATGACAGTATAAAGCTTACAGGTCTTATAAAACAATTACACAAACGAGGCTGCAAAGCAACAAGATAACAATCAACATTATAACAGGAACAAAAACCCACATGTCAATATAGTTCTTGAACAGAAATGGATTAAATGCTCCATTTAAAAGATACAGATTGGCAGAATGGATTAAAAAACACAATCCAACCATACACATACACTGCTTAAAAAAACCCCACCTAACTGGTAAAGACACTTATAGACTAAAGATAAAGGGATGGAAAAAGATATTCCAAACTAACAGAAACCAAAAATGAACAGAAGCAGCTATACTTACGTAAGATAAAATAGACTTTAAATCAACAACAGTAAAAATGAAGACAAAGTTATTATAAAATGATAAAAGGATCAATTCAACAAGAAGACATAGTAGCAATCCTAAATATATATGCACCCAACACTGGAACATACAGATTCATAGAACAAACACTACTAGACCTAAGAAAATAGATGGGGTGCAATATATACAATAGTAGTAAGAGACTTCAACATGACACTGACAGCCCCATACAGATCATTGAGACAGAAATTCAACAAAGAGACACTGGACTTAAATTGGACTTTAGGACAAATGAACCTAACAAACATTTACAGAACATTCTACCAAACAACCACAGAATATACATTTTTCTCATGAGTGCATGAAAGATTCTCCAGGATAGGCCATATGTTAGGCCACAACACAAGTCTCAATAAATTTTTAAAAAATCAAAATCATGTCAAATACCTTCTCAAATGACAGTAGAATAAAACTAGAAATTAATTCTGAGGGAAATCTTATACTACACAAATACATGAAAATTAAACAACCCGCTCCTGAATGATCTTTGAGTTAATGACAAAATGAACACAGAAATTAAAAAAATTTTTGAAATGAGTGAAAATAGAGACATAACATAACAAAGCTTCTAAGACACAGCAAAAGCAGGGCTAAGAGAGAAGGCTATAATCTTAAATTCCTACATAAAAATAGATCACAAATTAACAACATAATATTGCACCTCAAGGAACTAGAAAAACAAGAATAAACCAAATCCAAAGCTATCAGAAGGAAACAAATAACGAAGACCAGAGCAGAACTAAATAAAATAAAGACCAAAAAAAAAAAAAAAAAAAAAATTCAAAGGATCAATCATATGAAACGTTGTTCTTTTAAAATATGAACCAAGTTGATCAATCACTAGCTAGATTAAACAAGAAAAGAGAGACTATTCAAATAAGCAGAATAAAAAATGAAAAAGGAGACATTACAACTGATACCACAGAAATACAGAAGATAATCAGTGTGTACTATAAACATCTTTATGTGCACAAACCAGAAAATCTACAGAAAATGGATAAATTCCTGGAGACATACCTCCTCCTAAGATTGAAGCAGGAAGAAACAGAAATCCGGAACAGACCAATAACAAGTAGTGACACTGAATCAGTAATAAAAATTCTCCCAACAAATAAAAGCTCTCAGGACAAGACTGATTGACAGCTGAATTCTACAAGATGCACAAAGAAGAACTGGTACCAATCCTGCTAAAACTGTTCCAAAAACCGAGGAGGAGGGAATCCTTCGTAACTCATTCTATGAAGTCAATATAAACCCAAACCAAAGCCAGGCAAGGACACAACGAAAAAGAAAAACTGCAGACCAATATCCCTCATGGACACAGATGCAAAATTCCTTAACAAAATATTAGCAAACTGAATCCAACAGCACATCTAAAAGATAATACAACATGATCAAGTGGGTTTCATTCCAGGGATGCAAGGATGGCTCAACATACGCAAATCAATAAATTTGATTCACTACATAAACAGAATTAAAAACAAAAAGCATAAAATGATCTTAATAGATACAGAAAAGCGTTTGATAAAATTCAGCATCCTTTCATGATAAAAGCTCTCAACAAACTAGGTGTAGACGGAACATACTTCAAAATAATAAAAGCTGTATATAACAAACCCAAAGCCAACATCATATGGAATGGGGAAAAAGTCAAAGCATTCCCTCTAGGAACTGGAACAGGATAAGGATTCCCACTTTCACCACTCCTATTCAATATAGTACTGCAAGTACTATCTAGAGCAATCAGGCAAGAGAAAGAAATAAAAGGCACACAAATTTAAAAATATAAAGTCGAATTATCTCTGGTTATGATATGATCTTATACCTAAAAAATCCTAAAAACTTCTCTCAAAGACTCCTAGATTTGACAAATGACTTCAGTAAAGATTCAGGATATAAAATCAACATACAAAAATCAGGAACATTTCTATATATCGATAATAAATGGAGGATAAAATCAGGACATCAATCCCATTTACAATAGCTACAAACAAAATACCTAGGAATACTTTTACCCAAGGAGGTGAATGATCTCTACAAGAGAAACTATGAAACACTGATGAAAAAAAAAAACTGTAGGACAAAAACAAATGGAGAAATATCCTATACTCATGGATTAGAAGAATCAATATCATTAAAATGATCACACTGCCCAAAGCAATCTACAGCTTCAATGCAATTCCTATCAGAATACCAATGTCATTTTTCACAGAATTAGGAAAAACAATCCTAAAACTCATATGGAACCAAAGGAAAGTGAATAGCCAAAGCAATCCTAAGCAAAAAGAACAAAGCTGGAGGCATCATATTATCTCACTTCAAATTATACTACAAGGCTATAGTAACCAAAACTGCATGGTACTGGTATAAAAATAGACACATACATCAATGAAACAGAATAGAGAGCCCAGAATAATGCCACCTACAGACAGCCAACTGATCTTCAACAATCTTCAAAAAAAAAAATACACTAGGGAAAGAACACCCTATTCAATAAATGGTGCTGGGAAAATTGGATGGCAAATTGCAGAAGAATGAAACTAGACCCATACCTCTTACCATATACAAAAATTAACTCAAGATGGAATAAATATTTAAATGTAAGATATGAAACTATAAAAATCCTAGAAGAAAACTGATATGGTTTGGATTTGTATCCCTGCCCAAATCTCATGTCAAATTGTAGCTCCCAATATTGGAGGAGGGGCCTGGTCAGAGATGACTAGATCATGGAGGTGGATTTCCCCCTTGCTGTTCTTGTGATAGTTCTCACAAGATTTGTTTGGTTAAAAGTGTGTAGCACCTCACGCTTCACTCTCTCTTCTCCTCTGGCCATGTAAAACGTGCCTGCTTCCCTTTGTCCTTCTGCCATGATTGTAAGTTTCCTGAGATCTCCTAGCCATGCTTCCTGTACAGCCCATGTAACGGTGAGACAATTAAACCACTTTTCTTTATAAAGGACCCAATCTCAGGTAGTTCTTTACAGCAGTGCAAGAATGGATTAATATAGAAAATCTAGGAAAAACTCTTCTGAACACTGGCCTAGGCAAAGAATTAATGACTAATATCTTAGCACAGACAACAAAAACAAAAAGACAAACGGGCTTCAATCAAGCCCAAAGTTTCTGCACAGTAAAAGAAATAATGAAGAGAGTGAACTGACAACTTACAGATTGGGAGAAAATATCTGCAAACTATGCATCTGAGAAGGGACTAATATCCAGAATTAACAGTGAACTCAAACACCTTGACAAGAAAAAACGTACAGTTCCATTAAAAAGCTGGCAAAGGACACGAGCAAACAGTTTACAAAAGAAGACATACAAATGGCCAACAGGCATATAGAAATGCTAAACACCACTAATTATCAGAAAAACGCACATTAAAATCACAATGAGATACCATCTTACACCAATCAGAATGGGTATCCTTAAAAAGTAAAAAAATAACAGATACTGGTGAGGATGTGGGGGAAAAGGAAACTCTTATACACTGTTGGTAGGAATTTAAATTAGGAAAACCTTTGGAAAACAGAATAGAGATCTCTCAAAGAATGAAAACTAGAACTACCATTTGACCCAGCAACCTCACTACTGAGTATCTACCCAAAGAAAAAGAAATCAATATATTAAAGGGAAATCTGCACTTGTATGTTTATTGCAGCACTTTCATAATAGCAAAGTCATGGAATCCACGCAAATGTCCATTAATGGGTGATCAAAGAATATGTTACACACACAAACACACCATGGAATACTACTCAGCCATGAAAAAGAATGAAATCGTGTCTTTTGCTGCAACATAGCTGGAATTGGAGGCCATTATCCTAAGTGATATTACTTAGAAAGTTGTAGACCACATGCTCTCACTTATAAGTGGGAGCTAAATAATGTGTACACATGGACATAGACAGTAGAATAACAGGCACTGGAGACTCAGAAAGGTGGGAGGGCAGAAGGGGGGCGAGGGATGAGAAATTACCTTGTATTCTATTTGGGTGATAGTCACACTAAAAGTCCAGACTTCACCACTATGCAATATACTCATATACAAAACTACATTTGTACCCACTGAATCCATAAAAAGAAAGACAAAAACCAAAGAGTTGGTGACTAATAACAAGTATAAGAAATGTACAGACATGCAACCTGAGAGCTTAAAATATCTTCTGTCATTGTCATAAGTGGTATCGACTTTAAAATGATGCAAAATTCCAAAACTTCACTTGAAAATGAAAGAAAGATACAAGATTTAAAAAAGGTATATATCCAAGTTTTCTTTCTATACTATTTTCTGAAAAGGAGGTAAAAGTTTCACTAGTTTTTTTAGAGATGATGTTTCCTTCTGTGTGTTGTCTGCATGTAAAAGAAAAGCATTCCAGATGTTGTGGTAGTTACTAAGAGAAGAATGGGTCTTATTTTAATACATGCAGTATGGTAAGTATTTATGTTAATTTTGTATACAACATTCAAAGAAAATGTTAGGATATCCCTTGTCATCAACTGTGAATTTCAGTTTCAAGGTTTTATGCATTTTTTATTTATGTATGTTGAAACATTTTAGCATCTAATACTGCTGACTCCATTGGCTTTTTTTTTTTTTTTTTTTTTTTTTTTCCTGATTGCACATCCCTGGGCTTCTAACAGAATGCAAAGGAGAAATGGAAGAAAGGGTGTTTAATGAATTGCAAGACCATGACTTAGAAATGTGATTAAGTCTGTGCTGACAAACAAAAGCACAGGAAGACTCTACATCAGTGGCATGTGATTATGACAGGCATAAACACTAACCATTATCAATTGCCCACATGTTTCCAAGGATTGGTCCTGTTTGTCTCCAGCGAATCCTGGTGTTCCGGGTTAGTGCTGCGTTAGGAAGGGGAATTGTTATTCGGTTCCACCTGCAAGAAATTTAGCACAAAACCATCTTCACAACTATGTTCATATCTTTTGAATGTATTTTACATGCTTTTCATGCTCTAGTTTCTGTGTGTTTAGAAAAGCACTGAAGTTTACCAATAAACTCTTTAAATTCACTTGTGGAATTTGTTTATATCTTTAAAACAGACATACAACTTGTAAAAACATCCATAGCATGCCAGAGTAATGGATTTGTTATTTTATATTATTTAAAAAGATTTTTAAGTTTTAATTTATTGTTAGAGATGGGGTCTTGCTCTGTTGTCCAGGCTGGAGTACAGTGGCACAATCATAACTCACTGCAGCCGCAAAATCCTGGGCTCAAGCTATGCTCCTGCCTCAGCCTCCTGAGTAGGTAGGACTACAGAAGCATACTACCACACCCAGGTAATTTTTAATTTTCAAATTTTTATTTCTGTAGAGACAGGGTCTCACACTGTGTTGCCCACACTGGTCTCAAACTTCTGACCTCAAGAAATTCCCTTACCTTGGTCTCCTAAAGTGCTGGGATTACAGGTGTTAGTCATCGTACCTAGTCAATTTGTTCTTAACAGTGAGCGATATTTAGTTTTTATATATTCTTTTAAGAAATTTTTCCATCAGTACTCAGACCTTAGATATTATCTTATGCTAGGCATCTGTGCAGAGATGTACTGCTAATTAGCATCAATTACTTTTATTTTTTGCTCTCCCACAGCCCTACACACATTTAAAAGGGGATAACAAAGAAAATAATTCCCAACTTAATTTTGCCATTCTTGTAAATATTTTTACTATTCTCATAATGCTTATTCTGTCATGTGGCAAGTATTTTATATAATCATCTTTAATTCTCCTAATAGCCCCCAATGAGACATACTATATCCTTAATTATGCAGAAAAAAGGGGAATGTCAGGCAGAGTAAATATTGTTACACAGAATGGAATCCAGGTCCAATTTCAAAACTTAACTTTCTTCCATTTTTTCTATGCTGCATTTCTCTATAAGTACTGTGGCAATAAATCTTTTGGCAATAACCACAGAACTGCCATATAGAATTTAAGTTCATGCAATTCAAAATATAAGTCAAGTACATAAAGAATGAATGGCCTCACAAATCGTAATTTTCATCTTGCATCCAATTTACCAAAGATACTATCTTTCTTTCTTTCTTTCTTTTTTTTTTCAAGACCACTTTTAAAGAGGTTAGGTTTCTTACCTATTATGACAAAAATGCTAATTTCAGGATTACTCATTGATTTTTATTCTGCAACATGGATTCAAGTATTTCAATATCTCAGAGAGAATGTACTCACCCACTGTAGTTTTCAGAGGAGTAGACAGTGCTGTGGGGGAGGTGGGGTCCAGCACAGATCTCAGGTAAGCATTCAGTGTGAAGGAGGGACCAGGAACGTCCATGGTTGGTAGAAAACTCCAAGCTGACACTAATAAAACCAGAACAAGCACACACAAAAGATGGGGGAGGGTAAAATAACAACAACAACAACAACAAAATGAAATTTTCAACTCTGGTTAAGTACATTAAACATCTGTAAAAACAGTGTAAAATTTTTTAAAGATGCTGTTTCCTAGATGATTGTTTTGTCTTTCACTAAAGTCTGACCAGCTTTCAAAGGGCAATCAGTTAAATTACTGCTATAAACAAGCTATGTTTTAAAGACAACAAATGGTAACTTGAGTTTGTGCTCCTGAGTTTGATAGGTGGCAAGGCAATTACCATGTCTCACACTGTCACTTCATCCTGTGAATGTGACACTGACAAAATTCTTAGAAAAAATACGAGCAACACTTGGGCAAGTGAAACTGAGAAGTCGTAGTTCTTAAAGCGCTAATTGATTTCCATGCTTATTATTAGGGGGTCACTAGCCGACAGGAGGTCAAGCTTTTTTTCAGTTGCTTTTTTTTTTCTGTCTTAGCAATCTGTTGTAATGGGTGGTTGCCACAGCACATGCAAACACCTCTGACACGTAAGATCAAGCTCTTAGAATGAAGCCATTCCTACTTGAAATCTATCCAATCATACCCCTCATATTAATTGAAGAACTTTTCTTTTGGGAAAAGCGTGTTATTTCATCAATGACTATTTTACTTAAAATCCAGTTAAAACTCTACTTAGAAACTACCTCTTATTTAATAGTCAAATCTGCAAGCTCATTTTTAGTTTTGTACACTTACAAAAAAGGGCTTCCTACCTGTTACCAGGCTGATGTGTTCCACATCCCAGATTGATGGAAAACTGTATCATGTGAGACATTGTAGAAGGGAGAACAGGCAAGACATGGAAAAAGTCTACAGCCCAGACATTCCTATTATGTCCTTGATGGTTCTTTTGCCTGAGACAAAATTTGGTAGCAGGAGTCTGAAGTTCAGGATTGATGACCACAGAAACCAAAGATGGAACCTTTCAAACAAAGGAGACCAGAATCACTCATAATCCTTTCTATGCTAATCCATGTAAATTCTCCTAGATTTGACCTAGTAAACACCATGTACGTAACTGCCATTTATTAAGCACTAGGAAATGTCCTTTGTGTTGCATTTGTTATTTCATGAAGAAGATGCTATCCTCAAGGAGTATTCAATTTAGTGACTCAGAATTCCTCCTGTGCACGAGGTGGGGGCCTCTGTGTGTGTTTGATCAGGCTCTCCCTGCCTGAAGATAAACTGATGTAAGGGCTTTAAGAGTTATCTAAGCATATGTATCCATTTTATTTAATTAGCACAAGACAAAGGCAACTTGACATTTATACTTTATCATCAGTCCTCTTTGAAAGTGGATTGGTATCATGCTAAGGGCTTTCCCAACTAGTATTGTGAAAACAGGACAAAAGCGCTAATGAGTCAATGCATTATAACTCACAAAGCTGACTTGATATGAGGCATGAAGATGACCAGGGCAGGTGTAGTTCTACCTTGCCAATGCTGGAAACATAGTCCTTTATGAAATCCCAAATGGTATAACTTGGGTTACCCTTGTACATGGAATGTACTGGATATTCACTCTGGTTGTTTCCCATTTTAACCTTGATGTTTGTTTTGTCTTTTTAACTTAAACCCTGAGATGTTAGATGTTAGCTGTGTTTAAGCTTTTAAAACTACTCAGGGTACCATCAGTGCGAAGAAAAGGCTAACGAATAATGAGTATGTGGGTGTGGCCTAGGCACAAACAAATCTACTTTTACAAAAAATAATTTTACAACTTATGATGAGTATCTCACATAATTTTGAACATGTTTGCAAATAACCAGAGCTGACACCTGTTCTATATCCAAAGGGTAAAGAAAAAAGGCCAACCTCAAATAGGTAACTCTAACTAGCAAAGAGAAAAGCAAAGATAATAATAACCGGTGCTTCTACACTGTCTTCTACCTAGGAGATCTCAAAATGCTGGACAAATACTCATTATGACTGACAGCAAGTATGTGAGGGGGCATAATTAGAGCTACATTTAGGGCTTTCTTGGGGACAAGAATAACTGTCAGAGTATCGGGTTCTGCCTTACTGTCTCTGATGGACTGTAATTCACTCTTCCTTCCTGATAACTCATTTTTCATTTGTATCAGGAAAAAATATGAATGATAAAATGTCCATTTCACTTTTAAAGAAACCTGGCGACCTCTGGCCTGCCAGAACAGGGATGTATCTTCTGTGTCTGGAGTAGTCTTTGTAGTTTTGACCTGGGCTTGTCCAGGGTGGTCTGAGGTGGTCTATTTGCCACACAGACTGGCATGTGTACCTTATATGAGGAATAGGAAAGGGTATCCAGTGCTATGTGCTCTTTTCTTCCTTCAATTTTTGCATACAGGATTATGTCATTTTCATGAGAATTTCCAGGGTCACAAATTCCTCCTGCACAAAACAAAAATTTTAAGTTGCTAGTACCAACTAGCATCCATAAACATATCAAATTTAGTGATAAATTTCAGAATAAAAAATCATTATAGTACCCAGATGTCACTTAAGAATAACCCTAAACAAAGGTAAACAAACTCAAGGAAATAAATTATAATGATAGTTCAAGTAGGCCATGCTAAACATCAAAGACTTGACATTTGTGAAGGCCAAAGTAGCTATTTGCTTCATGAGATTACTCAAATAATTGTCTACTTTGAGCAGCAACTACATGTCCATGTTCTAACCCACATTAAAAAGATGTGCTCTGCTTTTTAATAAACAGTTATTTCTTTAATGTGAGGTTTTCATGACCAAAGTTCAGAACCTATTGGCTATGGTTTTAAAACAAGGGTGATGACTTCTTGCATCAAGGAATTTTGAAGTAGTGTTAGTTAAACTGTTGCACATAGTATCTTTAATATTTTAGCATATTATTTGTATTTTAAATGCAATTTGTTTTACATTTTTCATTTTTGTATTTGGTATCTCATTTGATTGTTAGAAGGTACATAGAGTGTTTTGTTCTCTATTACTCTATAGTCACGAAAAACAATATGCCATTGAAGCTGAAGAGCAACTACGATCATCCTGATGATGGCATTGAATGACAGAGCAGGTACTTGAAGCTAAGATCATGTAACTAACTAGTGGAAGAGCCAGGGGTACGTGTATGTCTTTGAACCCATTATTTTCATGACTGCATTCCATTAATAATTCTTTTTAAAATACTTTATTTTGTAGAGATGGGGTCTCCCTATGTCACACAGGCTAGTCTTGAACTCCTGGACTCAAGAAATCTTCCTACTTTTGTCTTTTAAAGCATTGAGATTGTAGGCATGAGCCACCACACCCAGCCCCAGTCAATAATTCTTGCTACTGCTTGCTTCTATCAACTGTCTGCACGACCTGAATATTAAAGGATGACATGTCTAACTAGAAGCCTCTCTTAATCCACCATTAGCCTTCGTGATCGTACCAACCAAAACAGCAGGACAATGGGGATGTACATGTGTTTCCTGGCAAATATTCTATCCTTAAGTCCCCACATTTATAACACTAACTTCTTTTTCTTTTATTATTATCTTTCTAAAAAATTTCTTCAGTTCCTAAATCAACTACCATCAATGTTAATTTTTATCTACAGGCAACTGCTGTTGCTGATACTCTCTGACGACAGTAAAACAACATCAGTATTCTAGAATAAAACTACCCTCTGAGAGTTAATTTAGTAAAATACACAAATAATGGCTGAGACTCAGCATCTGATATTAAATAAACTAAGAAGAAAGTGTCAATTGTTTGTAAATGTCTGGGTCAAACTCAACCTGAGCAACTGGGTCTGATCCTGGAGATAAATGACTGATACGTGATATTAAGTGGGAAAGTTAGAACTGAATTAGTACAAGAAACTTCATTAACAATAGAAGGAATATTAGACAAAAGCAGATATCAGAGGGCAAGACTTTCATAGAAAGTCCATACACTGGGTAGGAATAGAGAAGTCCTTAATGACCAAGGCAAATCTTGGGGATTCATTTGTAAAATGTCCCCCACAGTGGAACAGGATGCATCAGGCTATCATGGCTCTGGAACTGCTGCCATTAAAATTACTGGGTGATATATATCTTTTTTGATCCCATAAACATTGATTATTCCCTCATGCTTAGCAGTTAAATTTCCATAGTCTATTGATGAGAATTATGATTTGTTCATAAGTCTCCTCTGAGCTTAGAGCATGAGTTGGTCTCCAATATGTCAGCTCTGGAGTAACTAAGAAAACTCATTTTCTGAATCTATAAACCTGAGACCTGTACAGTTGACTGCAGTAACCTCATTAAGGTCACCTATGAGGCCCATTCTGATTGGCCAGGTGTCTTCTTTATATGACACATCTTACTTCATCTTCCAAAATGCAACAACTTTTGATGATCTAAATTAATAATTTAAATAACAGATGATTTATATTTGACTTTGAAAATACACTATTGGAATTGCATTGTACAAATATTCTTAACTAAATTCTTCTAGGTGAATTCTAAAATTATTTGGTGTATCTAAGTATACATGAGTTGGAAGCAACCCAGGAAGCTGGCTTGATGGCAGAAAAGTTAGTGTCTGACTGAAAACTAAGCCCTTTACAACAAACTGGAGAGGGCTGTAGGAATCTGGAGGTAAGCCCATTACTAGAGTTTCTAGCTGAATCAGGGAAGGAGAGAGTTTAGTACACATTCTTACCCCATTGGTGTGTTCCTAGAACAGCTCAGTTTATGGGTTAGCAGTGAGTTACAGGATGAAGCCATGGGAAACTGACCTCTCTATTTGATCTGAAAGGTTTTACAGGTAGATCGAATTTTCCAGCTCATGACACACTGATTTTATATTTGAGTCATTTGTGAGAAAACTGCCCAATAATTTTGTTTATTCCCAAGGAAATCTGTGGGTTTTTGTTTTGACAAAGAGTTGATGTTGCAAATGGTGGCTGGTACCGTCTGGATCAGGGTTTCTTTTGGAGTCAGACTCCTTGAGTATTATTAATGATAACGTAAGGGTGAAAATGTCTACTTTTCATTAGGTACTTACTAAGAAGCACGCACCATGTAAAATCAAGTACAACCGTTATCTCTTTTCATCCTCTAACAACATTTTCAGGTAAGAATTAATATAGATTCAGTTTGCTGATAGTGAAACGGAGGCCTAGAAAGGTTATATAATGTGCCTATAGTCCCAAAGTAAAGCATGTCTTTAATGTTATTCTGTTTGACTTCAAACCTTTACTACCACTCAGTAGGTAAGTCTTGGAGGATGGTTTTTGCAAAGTATTGAAATCTGGCATGCTACATATGTTAGGCACATGTAATTTGGCATATAATAAATATTTACTGGATTAGGTAATTTGAACTGAGAATGGAGAAGTCAGGTATGGTGACAAGGTATATCTCATCCTAATAATGTTTACTGTTCAACAACCTGTAGAGAAAAATCTTATGATTTTGACATTTATATCATATATTCAAGCATTTCCTTACATACTTCAGGGTTATGATAAATACAGCTACGAAAGCTGTTCTAATTGATGGTCTCTGGAGAAAAGATCCACATGAAAATGAAATTCATATTAGAAACCAAAACTTTTAAATTGAGGCTATATACATATATATATATATATAAAATAAATTTATATAAATAAAATAGGATATTTATAATTATATATTAAGGATTTACCAAAAAAGGACAAAAATGGTGAATAATCACAGGCAGTGTGGGTTTAGTGCACCATACCTAATGACACAGACACTGAACTATCAGTGTTCTCTAATTTCATTAATCCGTTTTCTGTAACTTCTCTTTGCTCTCTTAAGAACAGTTCATGAACTGCGTCTGCTCTTCAGAGATAACTGAAACGCACGTGACAGCCACACCCAGCCCAGAACGGCAGAAGAAAAAAGTCCTAAAGGAGCCAAGACTTTAAAATGATGACAGATTTTATCTGAAAGATTCTTCCGGGAGCAATTTATAGTTCTGTGAAGTGTCAATGACAGCAGCTTCGACAGGGAGATATGGATTCTTCTTCAGCTTCATGGCCTTTGGCACATTGTGGAAAGGTGTGACTCAGAGGCATCTTGTACAGAAATTAAGGTGCAGGAAGATTTCAATAAAAATGAACGGGGCAGTCAGGCTTAAAATATTTTAAATATTGTTTCAGTCATTTTTAAAGAATAATAATTGGTAGTAAACTGTGTTGTGCTGCCCTAACTGCAGTAAAAATGCAGAGAAAAGGGTACAATGTGAGCTAAAAGAGCTGGGCATATAGCAGATGCCTAGCAAATATTTGTTGGAGGAACAATAAACAAATACATGAATGAATTGATGTCTATTAGGTTTTTTGTCTAATTCACTGCATTCTGGTTTTAAGAACAGTGCTCTATACTTGTCCTCAATGAATTGGTGTTAAATACGTGAATATATGAATAAAGGAAATAGGTCTTGAATTGAACTTGGAAAGTTGAGCAAATTTTCCAGAAATGTGCTCACAGCAGACTGATATGAACCAAGAGCAGAACATATAGTCAGGGCCTGAGAGGGAGAGAGTGTGATCGAGTCCAGATTAACAATCAGTCTGATTTTCCTAAGGTACTGTACTTAGTGAGGGGCTACTTAGAACTATCTCATCCTAAATCTCTTTCCATATGTCTTTATTTCCCATCAGCCAACAAAATTTTAGTCTTTTCTATAGGTCCAGTTCTATCCTATCTATCCTACCCTATCCTACCATATCCCATCCTACCATAACCTACCCTATCTTTACTCTACCCTATGCCACCCTACCCTATCCTATCCATCTGTTCTATCCTAAAAATACCTTTCCTGGGTGCTGCTGTTTCTTCAAGATCCAGCCACCATTTAATTTCTTTTCTAAATCTAGCAACCCTACCCTAACTGATCTCTTGCCCTTTAATTTCCGATTATTTCAATCTTTCATCATATTTGGGCTAGAATTACCTTTCTAAAACACAGGTGATCATGTAATACTGAACTAACAGGAATTTTCTGATAGCTCCATACTACCTAGAGAAAGAAAATCCAAACTCCTTAGTAGGAATTAAAGAAAATCACTACTCTGGCTCCAATTTGCTTTTCTAGTTCCATCTTACAGTCTTCCACTTATCTATACTGCGAAAATAATCCAGCCCCAAACATATCACATACCTTTATTCTTGTGCCTTTTTTTCATAATGGCTTAGCTTGGAATTCTCTTCCT
Source organism: Piliocolobus tephrosceles (assembly GCF_002776525.5). NCBI lineage: Eukaryota > Metazoa > Chordata > Mammalia > Primates > Cercopithecidae > Piliocolobus > Piliocolobus tephrosceles. Next base: position 96,270,293 of record NC_045441.1, read on the forward strand.
TAAATTTTAATCATGCCCATCCTTCAGGGGTGAGTTCAAATGCCATCTCCTTCATGAAGCTTTACCCTAATCCCTCCACTGCAATAACAGCTTCTGTTATACTCCCATAGCGTTTCATTCCATTACAGCACACTGCATTCTACCTTATAGTCACATGGTACTTGTGAGTGAGAACTCTGATTAATTTTTATATCAATAACAACAAAGATATACTGAGTCTAAATATTTATTTGGCACTGTTTTGAGTGCTTTTCATACCTTAACTCATTTGACCAGCAACTCTGTGATTTAGGTGACATTATTCTCCCTATTTGTATTCTCTATATATCCTAGCTCAAGGCTCTATATTCAATAGGCATTCCTTACTGTTTTAATTGAATGAAGAGGCTTTTACTTGGGATAATGTACTTCTTTGGGCTCATTCAAATCAATTCCCCATCATAGTCAATACTGTTTTAATTCCTTGATTAATAACATGATTTGTTCCAGGAAAAATTAAAGATTACTTAATCTCTTATATAAATATGACAATTATATAAAGGAACTTATGTAATGATAAGTTAGTCTCATATAAATCACCAAATATGGCTAATTTATTATAATAAAATCAGAATACAGTATGAAATATATCGTGTCAAAAATGGGCAAGAGGGAAAAAACTTAAATGACGCTGGCACACTAAATGTTTATTACAACTTTTTTGGAGGAGGGCTTAAGGTTTTCCAGGAATCCCTTTTGATAAAATGAGAGCCAGTTTGAATTCTAATTATGTAAAGAAAATGAGCTCTGGGCCTTTAAATATACAAACCAGTTCAGAGTGAAGGTGAGGTTATCCTTAAATGTGAGATTACATTACTTTATTTTATATGCACAATTTCTCTGTTATCAAACAGATCATTATGGAAAATGAGTTAGCATCACATAGGTAATATACTTGAGAACAGGATACAATCTGAGGTCTCCCATGCAACCCTGAGCTGTATGACTATCAAAAAGGTGAAGTGAGGAATACGAGAGAAATAAATCGCCACTGCTGAAGTGAGACTCAGGAGATCTGTTTGTCCTGATGAACTGACATCTTCGCTAGTAAGTTCAAAGGTAGACAGTGTTTATTTCCTGTTTCACTTCCAGATGTTGCCTGTGCTTTTCCAGTCACTCAACAAAGAAGGCATGTGACATCTACTCACATTTCTGGAATGACATCAGTGAGAGAATATGTAACTGTGGCTCTTGTTGACTAAAAGGATTAACTTTGGAGGTCACAAAGTTCAACCTTCTAACTCCTTTTTGGGTAATTTTCCAACTATATTTGCTCTACAATACTTTGAAGAAAACTATAACTTATGAACACATTTTTTTCTTAATGTGTTTGCAAACATATTAGAAAATAGAGAGTATTATTAAAGTATTAACCTAAATTTCTCAGCTTCCTACTACAAAAGAGTTATACAATGATGAGATATTCATGAAAACAAAGGCTCACCTTGATGACTATTTTTGGGGGAAGCTAGGAAAAAGAAATTGCTTTGTTTTAGCTTTTCTCTCATTGTCTTTTCAGCTATAACCATGGAGGGAGAGGTAGAAGGAAGATATTACAGCATTTTTTCTTAAGGCCTCACCATGGCAAGCCACGGCTGGCTCGAGTGGGGCTAGCCGGATACACGGGTGAGTACCATGGGCTTCTGCTCTGTCCGCAGAGCTCACATTTCATGAATGTTCATTTTATGTAGTTGACAACAAACAACCTTACTTCCTCAGGAAAAGGTGCTGGCCTAGGATCTACCCCAGGGTGAACAAAGTTTGTGCAAAATGTACCTACCCATCACAAAGTAAAACCTCAGGTTCCCGTAACCGGTAGTGTCCATATATGGGGTGCATAATTTCCTCTCTCCATCCTTGAGGAAGACCATTGATAAGCCTGATTCTATTGTTCCACATTCCGTACCAATGACAGCTCCCAAGACATCCCATCTGAAAAAAAAAAAAAAAAAGGATTTAAGAGTTAGAGTTAGAATATTAAGTCAAATCTTTATAAAGCATAACATTTTGTTTGTAGTGAGGGACACTTACTTCTTAATGAATAATTCTGAAACAAAGATATGGCACTTTATTTAAGTAATGAATAAACTTTAAACACAGATTTTAGGTAGTGAATAACCTTTAAACACATTACATTCACAGTTATAGTTTTCCTGTAGAGGGATGAATTTAATCAATATTGTATACGGTGTGTCTACTGGATCATGCTCCAGACTGATACACTTTTTAATTCTTAAAGTACTTACAGTTGAGTTGGGAAATCAATGAACTAAGGAAACAGTGAATTATAAAAGACAGACTCATAATATAAATACTTACATGATGAAAATAGTAATAGAATGAAAAGTCATAAGAATTGGCAAAAGTCTAGCAAGTTTTCAAAAAGGAGATAGGATTTAAACTGGGTCTTATCAAATAGGTAATTGGATATGTAGAAGAGAATAAAAATAGCTGGCTTTTATTGAGTGTCAACTACCTGACCAGATCCTTTTCTAGGTCCTTTACACGTTAAAGTCATTTAATTCTCACAGTGACGCTATGAGATAGTCACCATTACTACCCCAATTTTAGATGAAGAAACTGAGATGAAGAGAGGTTAAGAATGACTAGCAAAGGAAGAGGACAGTATTCAAATCCATGCAGTCTGACTCCAGAGCCTATGCTCTTACCACAGTTGCATAACGTGTTGATGAAATCACACGAGTATAGGCTAAGAAATGGGAATGACCAGCAGGCACGGTGGCTCACGCCTGTAATCCCAGCACTTTGGGAAGCTGAGGCGGGCAGATCACGAAGTCAGGAGATCAAGACCATCCTGGCTAACACGGTGAAACCCTGTCTCTACTAAAAATACAAAAAAATTAGCTGGGTGTGGTGGTGCGTGCCTCTAGTCCCAGCTACTCAGGAGGCTGAGGCTGCAGAATGGCGTGAACCCAGGAGGCGAAGGTTGCAGTGAGCCCATATTGCGTCACTGCACTCCAGCCTGAACAACAGAGTGAGACTCCGTCTCAAAAAAAAAAAAAAAAAAGAAAGAAATGGGAATGACCTTGACACTATTAACAGTGCAGACATCAGCAGACCTTGGTGGAGGATGTGTGTTGCGGAAGAGGAAAAAATACATTTGAATAGTACAGGGGAAAGAATCCATGGAAAGTCTGGAAAGAGGGGAGTTCAGACTCCATTTAGTAGACACTCAGTGATATTTCTAAACTGCATATATGGTTACATCTCTCCTTTGTTTAAAGTCTTTCAGGGGCTTCCCCATTGCTATCTGGACAAATTCCAAGTTCCTTATGCAGAATATGCAGTCCTTCTCAGCCTGGTCCAAGAACACATTTCTAGTCCAATCTCTTGCCTTGTACCATGTCTCTTCTGCCTTGTACCCAAACTCTTTTGCCATATACAGTGAATTCAAAGTCACTAAAACATTCTCTGTCAGCCCTCTGAACCTTAACTCATTGTCTATCAAACAAACTCAGGGTCATTCTTCAAGATGTTCTTGAAATATCAAACACCTTTCTGAACAGTCTTTCCCAAACTTCCTGGCTCCTCCTACCCAGCCCCACCACTCTATCTCAGACTCAGTTAGATTCTTCCTTTGTGATCTCATTTCTCACAGTACACTGCCATCGTTTCTTTACATTCCTTTCTTTATCCCTGATATGTCAGCTCCTTAGACAGGATCTGCATCTTATTTTTGTGTCCTTAGACCCTAGCTCAGTGTTCAACACCCAGCAGATCCTCAATAACTCTTGTTGAGTGATGGCGGGATTAAGGGATTCCATCTTCAGAAAATAAATGAAACTTGTAGAGTGCCCTGACTGTATCCCGTCCTCACTTTCCTCTGCTGTCTCTAGCCACATCTTTGCCCTATCCTCTGAGACAATTCATGCCATTAGCACAAATTGGCACAAATTGGAAAGCAGCCTTTCCAACTGGCACATTGGAAAGCACCGTCTTCTGCTCCTGACCACACATCAGGCAGGTCTGACCACCACTTCCACTCAAAGTCCCCTTGTATCTGTACGCAATGCCTACTGCTACTATTGCTGTCTGGCTTTGGCACTGCATCACCTTACAATCATAGCTCTGATGGTTCAGCCTCCTCTTTCCCTTAGATATTCCCTACACCATCTGCCTGTCTAGATCCAAGCCCTGCAATGACCACCTGGTCTTTAGCTTCTCTGTTAGTCTAGGTTCTAGGCACACACTTTAAATGCCCAAAGTTTTCAGGTTTAGATCTCTTTTAAAGATTCACAGGCCTAGATGAATGGTCTTATATAGAGATCTGGCCTTTCTGCCCACAACTGCCTCTTCCCTTACTCATACTCTTTCTCCACCCTTACTACCAGTCTGTCTGATTCCTCTTCCCTCGCCTTTTCAAGGCGGACCCATCTGTTGCCACACAAGTCCCAGCTGTGTCAGTGAGAAGTGAAAACAAAGTAGAAGGTCAAAGACAGCTCCATGGTTAGGGGAACAGGTGTTTACAGCACACTACATTCAAAAGGACTCTGAAACTACGCAAACAAAAACCCTGCAATACATGTTGGCTATAACAGAAGTCATAAACTGGTGTTTGGGGGAATGACCATAAACTTTTGACAGACATTTAGGTCATTTCTATCTTTTTTGTTATTATTAACAAGGCTATATAAAGGTCCTTGTGTGTTTACATATGCATGTGGGAGTTTCCCTATCAGCCCTTCTTAACTGGTGTCTGTGAGAGAAATGAGTCCTAATACCCCAAGGCACCCATTATATTAATGAATTGCTTTTTCTCCTTTGTATCTAGAATCGCAGGTGCACCTGCTTTAGGAGAATTAAGGACGTAGTGGGATAATTTTCTGTGTTCTGGGGTTAGCACAAAGGAATCTCTGCTAAGAAAGGCTGGTAGAGCATATATCTGGAAGCGGAGTTGCTGGGCAATGTGGTACTTCATTACTGCTCTTCAAAATGGTTGGATAAATTTATGTTTGCACCAGGAGGGTACAAGGTTCCTGTGTCCCCACAAGCTTGCCATCACTTCGTTTTGCCAAGTTTTTAAAATCTGGCCTATTAGATGAGTATGAAATTTTACATGATTAGTAGTGAGGCTAAATATATTTTCATGTTTATTGGCCAGTTGGGGTTACTCTTATCTGAGTTGCCTATTTATGTCCATTTTGTATTAGGATCACTTTTTTCTTTCTCTCATTTTTTTATGATTTGAATTCTTTATATATTCCAGGTAGTACTCTTTTCTTGGCTATATGTATTGTACTTTTTTCACTTTATGTGTCGTTGGATGTATAGATGAGTTTTAATTTTAATATAGTAGAAGTTACCTATCTTTTCTCTATGCTTTGTGCCTTTTTTATCCAATTCTCCCTTACCCTGAAATCAGAGAGATATTTGTCTATATTTTCTTCTACAAGTTTTAAAGCTTTGCTTTTCACATTTATGTGGTTTTAATGAATCTGAAATTGATTTGAGGTAAAGAATGAGTTTGAGATCCAATATGGTTTTTTCTATACAGATAGCCATTTATTCCAGAACCGTTAATCGTTGGCCCTAATTATTGGTAATGCCACTTCTGTCACATAACAATCCCCTATAAACGTGAGTCTGTTTCTACAATTAACTTGTCTCTCTCTTTTCCTCCATTAGTCTATACGTCTATCTCCGTGTCCAAACCAATTTAAATGTCATACATATGCTATGTGTACACATATATATGTTATCTGTATATGTAAAATAGCTCTTGATAGCTGAGCTACCTCTGTCCCTCAGCCACACCTTTCACTTCATAATTGTCTTGCCTACTCTTGTCCTTGTTAACTGTTCCTAATGAATGTTAGAATCACTTTGTTGAGTTATATTAAAAACCCTACTTGGATCTTGACAAGAATCCGATGTCTCTTTAGTTACCGACAAGAAGCTATCTATTGAATTGTTGCTCCTTTGTAAATAATCTGTCTTTCTCTCTGGTTGCATTTTTGTCTTTGGTGTTCTAAAATTTTCCTGCAGTGTATGTAGGTGTAGGTTTATTTTATTTATTCTATGGAAACTTGGTGTACCTTGTCAGTTTGGGGATCCAAACCTTTAATCAGGTCTGGAAAAATGTAAGTCACTCTTTTCAAATATTAACTATCCTCTATTCATTCTATATTCTTTCTGGAAATTCTATGGGACCTGTATTGAAATGTCATATTCTATTCTCCACGTCTCTCACTCTCTCATTAATCTTTATTTCTTTTTATATTGCAATATATGTTTTTTTCTCAGATCTGTCTCTATTTCGATATACTAATTCTCTCTTCAGTTGTTTCTATTTTTACCTTCATAGTTAATATGTAATTTCTATCACTGTATTTTTCATTTTTAAATGTTTTATTTGATTTTTTAATTTTTATTGATTGATTGATTCCTTTTGTTGAGAAGTGGTCTTGCTCTGCTGTTCAGGCTGGAGTACAGCTGTGCAATCATGGCTCATGGTGGCCTTAACGTCTCGGGCTCAAGCGACCCGCCCACCTCAGGGTCTCCTCACAGTAGCTGAGACTACAAGGAGGCACCACCATGCCAAGTTAATTTTTGTATTTTTCCTTTTAGAGATGGTGTTTTGTCATGTTGCCAGGCTGGTTTCAAACTCCTGGAGATAGCAATCAAGCAATCTGCCGATGTTGGCCTCTCAAAGTGCTGGGATTGCAGGTGTCAGCCACTGTGCCCCACTTCTTTGATTCTTTTTACCATCTACATGTTCTTTTCTCATAGTATCCTCTTCTTTCAAAATGACTTAGATTAAAAAAAATCTTTTAAATCATTTAATTATATTCATCTCATATCTCTCTGTTATCTCACTTGGAATGCACTTATTCTTCTGTTTATCATATCTGGTAACTGTCCTTTTTGGTGAATCATAAAATCACATAGATCATAATTCTCATTGTAAGCTCATCTTCAGTGGACTTATTTCCAGCATCAATTTTACACACTTTGTGTAGAAGAAATATTTTTACAAAGGGGTTTTGCATTTGCGTTTGTGAGCATCTTGGAGGTTCCCTGGTCCAAATTTCTTTTTACATTAATTCCTCAGGTTAGAATTTTCCCACCACCTGGGTGGAATGAACATGAATTTCACATTTGTTTGGAGTTTCCATTCTTCTGGGAGCTTTTTCACTCCTGAATCAATGGGAGAAGTTGTTATCCTAATTGCTTCTTTATGGAGAAGGAGCTCTTCAGGGTTCCATATTTATACAAGAATATCAGTTCTATCTGTCATCTGCCAAAGATCCTGTGTGAGTATTTTTGACTCTAATCTTCAGCCTTAGATTACATATGTCAGTCCATCCTGAACTGCCTAAGTTTCATCTAAATGCTTATTAATCAGGTTTTTAATTTCCCTTTGTTTTAGGTATCTGCTCATTTCCTCCCCTATCCTAGGGCTACATATTGAAGAAAATTATCGTACTTGATCCAACATTTCTATGGGTTTGAAGAGGAACAGGAATTGCATGAGCTCAGACAGCCTTGTTTTCAGTTTCAAATTTTCAGCTGGCTGATTACTATTAGCAATGATAGGGAACTAAAAGAGGTAAGCTAATTAGTTCATTTTAGGCTCTCACTTAATTATGTCATCAGGAGTGTTAACAAATTAAAGGAGGATGTCATCTTTCAAGTCAGCAAGCTTCTCTTTTAGAGTAGGTTCAACTTATTTTAACATGTTAAATAATCGATTTTTAAATGTAGTCTGGTTAACTATTTTTTGTTTCTAAATATCCTTGGTGACTTTATTATATAAAAAGCAATTTTATAAATCAAAAACAATTGTTAGCTACTGAATATTAATAATTATCCTAAGGTATGAAGATATGTTTCTTATCAGGAAAATAAATATATTTATTAGCCATAATTTCTTCATCCAAAGCTTATATATCGAAGTGTCTCTAAGCAATGTATTTAAGCCACAGGCTCAGTTCTCAATACATGGACAGCAGTTTCATCAAATTTCATTAAGCAGCCAAACTTTGTTGGAAATCATTACATGTAAACAGAATTACAGCTATTCTAGGTAAAATGTTTAATCATTCTAGTTTTTGAAAACATGTATATTTATCCCTTGCACAAAGTTTATCATGTATACTTACTTTAGAATTACTTAATTCTATTTTCAAAGCAAAGACTATCCAGGGAAATAATTTTTAGGAACATCAAACAAATAGCATATATCTATAATATCACACATTTGACAACAGATATCAAAGGAGATATGTGAATTATTTTAAAATACATTATAGGCTGGGAATGGTGGCTCATGCCTGTAATTCCACCACTTTGGGAGGCCAAGGTGGGCGGATCACTTGAGGCCAGGAGTTCAAGTTCAGCCTGGTCAACATGGCGAAAACCCGTCTCTACTAAAAATATAAAAATTAGCTGGGCGTGGTGATGCACACTTACAATCCCAGCTGTTCGGGAGGCTGAGGCATGAGGATGGCTTGAACACAAGAGGTGGAGGTTGCACCACTGCACTCCAGCCTGGGTGATAGAGTGAGACTCTGTCTTGAGTAAAAGAAAATGTATCACATATCATTATATATGTATAATTGTATACTTTGTATAATTTATGAGAGAAGTTTGATATTTTGATCTCGTGCTTAATATTTAAAAAGTTGAAATATTTGATACCTTAAAATCGATTTTATCTTTAGTATTTATTTCTGGCCATGTCTAATTTGGCCTTTGTTATGCACACAATTAACTGGTCTACATTTGGAAGAAACTGGGACACACAAGGGTAAGTGGCTTGCCTAAGGCCAACCACCTGTTCAGCTCTAAAATTTAGATCTTTTCTTTCTTGATTTGCTGTGATTTTCATAGTTACAGTTGTAAAAAGGATATTATGTATACCAGGATGATTACGTTGAACCATCCCAGTTTATAACAGATTTGGGACAAAAATATTAGAAAATTCTTTTTAAAAAATTTTAACAGGTTACATCAATCATTCAAGGAGCAAGCAAATGGAATAATAACTTTTTGAAATAGCTCTTAATAGTATTGCATCATTTGCAAATTAACCAGAAGCCTCTCTTGACGCATACATGAAAATTTCACACTGGTTCATTGGTCTTTTGCTTGCTCCATTTATCCCAATTAAGCCACTCAGCCTACTGATCCACAAAGCAAGTTAAGGTTATAAATGATGCAGATGATGACTCCTTTCTGACATCTATCTGCTTTAGAGTGTTTTTAAAGTGAAAAATTAAATTGAAAAAGAATTTTCATGGACTAAAAGAACCTTCTATTTAAATGAGAAATGAGATTAGTAGTCTTTTTCTTCTATTTGTTGTAAATGAAAAACTTTTCTAGATTAACTTAAATGAGTTATTATTACTTCTACCACAACGTTGTGTGATATGATTCAGACCATATAACTTTCAATCTTTATTTAAGTCTTACATATCCATTTTTTTCCTCAATTAGTCTTTATTTCTCCCACTCTAATTGTTGGAAGATAACAAAAGTGAAGTTACTTCCTTTAGAAATCCAAATATTTATAATCAAGTGAAATGGGAAGTTTAGTCTACACTTTGAAGAGAAAAAGGCAGAGATAAATCTGCTTTACTGAATTTTTACAAGATTTATGTTTTGCAAAAGTCTTGTTGCTTTGAATAACTTACTTTGCATTTATTAAAAATTCAGGAGGAGCCTGTTATAGCACAAGCTCACTCTTTCAGGAATTTGTATAAACACTGGCTAAAACATGGTTGGAGGCAAAGTATCCTTAAGGAGATCCCAGAGTTCTATCAACTACCAGGGGACTTCAGGTAGAGTCTTTACTCCCCAGACTTCAAAGTCTCAATTTACAAAGTCACAAAGTTGTGACCTTGTAAAAATTATATTGTCCCTGACTCTCTCCAAATATACAAAAATTACATTGTACAAAAATTATATTGTCCCTGACTCTCTCCAAATATAATAATTACATGAAGTAAAATTATAACCAAATCTTTGAGACCAGTAGTGGTTATTTGAGGAGCTCCATAGGTTTGTCAATAACTCGGATGGCATGGCAATTTCCCTCCAAAGGTGTGTTACTTCTCTGTGGTTTAAATTATGCTTTCCCTAAGGAAATGCAGTTCTATATGAAGTGCATTTGAAGGAATGTCTGCCTGAGGGAGAGAGCTCTCTACAATGCAGCAATTTATATTTATTCTTTTATGATTAATTCTAAAATTAAAAAACCCTTACCTTATTTATTATAAATACAGTGGTATCTATTATTTACTACAAATAGAGTGAGGTGAAGTTGGAGCACAGAAAAAGTTTTCTGATCAATAAAATGCCTTAAGGCAACTCTGTTCCTTAGAGATAGCAAGATCACAATAAATACTTAATTTATATTTTTAAAATAAGGTGTTCTGTTTTTTCTGTCACTAAAAGAGTAATATTTTTGTAAGCAAAAAATAATTTAAAGAGGTGTCTTAGCTGGAAAGCTGATGGTCTTCTCTATCAAGTGTTTTGGAATTCTTTGTAGCTAGGATTAATTATATTTTAACCAGCTCATACTTCAATACTTTTAAGAATGATATGTATTCTTGGCAGGGTAGCTTGGCAATAACTATCAAAACTGAAATTATATATGTACATATGTATGTATATGTGTGCATACACATCTGATTATTTAGTTTTCCTTTTCCTTTTAGGAACTTACCTTTCAGAAATATTTTAACAAGCACACAAGAATGTTTACTACAATATTCTTTGTCTGTCAACAGAGGGGTTCAGTTAGATTAACTGGCCTTTGTGAAATAATGAAGATCTATATTTATTGACTAGAAGGGACTTTCATAATATGTTAAATTTTGAAAAATCAAGTTGAAGTATATACGCAAAGTGTGATTCTAGTGTTTTGTGGGCTTTTTCTTTTTTGGTATCATTATAGAAAAATTTCTGAATGAGTAGATGCCAACAGTTCAACAGTGAAGAATGGGAATTAGCATGGTGGGGAGATTTTGGACTTTTACTTTGCTCATTTTCTTTGCAATAAGCAAGTAATTTCCAGGAAAAAGTCAGGTATTCAGTTTATATGAATTATAATTCACAGTGAAAATTTAAATTATCTCAATATAGGTTGATGAAAATATTAAGAATATGAACATAGGAATTAGAGATCAATATCTTAGCCAGACCTTTTCCCTACTAATATTAGCATAAAAGGCAGTAAAAGTAATGGAACATTTAATATTTTTTATGAATTTTTAAATTATATTATCCAGAACATATTAAAACACCTAAAGTTGGTAACTTTAAGTATGAACTAAGATCCAGAATAAAGCCTGGCTATAAGATCCTATATTGACCAAATTCATAAGGTTTTAAAAAAATCTCATATAAATTCTCTGAGGTCGAAAAAGTTCATTACATTTATAAGGTCTATATTTGGGATGAATGCTCTGCTCTTTAATAAGGGATGTGTCATAGGTAAAGACCTTCCACATTCATTTATATTCATGAGGTTTATCTCCAGTATGAGTCCTCTGAAGTCTAGCAAGATGTATACTTTGACTGAAGCCTTCTCCACCTTCATTGCATTTATAGGTTTTCCCTCTAGCATAACAGCTTAGGTGAAGGTAAAGGGATGAGCTCAATTTGAAGGCTTTCCTGAATGCATTACATTTCAAAGATTCTTCTCTTCAATTGGTTCCTCTCGAATTTAATTTTGTTTTAGGTTTTTATGACATGCATCATGTTTATTTACACTCTCGTTGGAACAACACTAATAAAGAATATTAGGTTTCAGAATGGTTAGAAAGCACCCAGCTTTCTCATTAATAAGACAGTAATATAACCCAGACTGGAGACTGTTTAGAGAAAATGATGTATTGCCTGGGACATTACAGAGTCTCAATAAATGCTGGTTTCCTTTTCTCCTCCTGTAAAATGTAGTGCTGTTTTCATTTTAAAATAAGTCAAAGTGGCAATTCAAATGAACTTCTAAATTATAATGAGTGTTTTTACTTTTTTCTTGCTATAATTAATAAACAACCTTAGATGAAGTTGCAGTACAGTATGCAAAGAGTTATTGCTCAATCTTTAATCAAGGATATATTTAGCAAAAGATAAACTGTCTACACTTTATCTACCTGTAGGTCTTTGGCACTGTTTAAGATTTACAATCTATCTGGCCTCCTAAATTTATTATTTATGTTATTTAAATGGTTAAGTTTTGCTTTAATAAAAGTGAACATGACTGTAAAAACAAAACCCACTTAATATAATGTTAACTCAGACTGCCAAACTACCTTCAATTCATGTACCTTGAATTGCAAGCTTACATAAAATCCCTCTATAGCGTTATGAGCATTTTGTGAAAGTATTCGAAATAAGAGGTAACAATTCATCTGGATAGGAAAGTGTTCTAAACCAGAGATAACAATTCATCCTATCCAGATGGATAGGTTGATGAAAATATTCCAGATGGATAGGATGAATTGTTACCTCTGGTTTAGAACACTTTCCACTAAATTTTAGTTTAAGAGGGTATAATTTGTGGAAAATAAGATGCTTAAACCGTTCTGAAGAGCTCTAAAGAAATTTCAGCCTATTTTTAATGAAAGTGTCAACTTACATCAAAAGGGCTACAATAGAGATTGTTCTTGTTGCTCTATATGCAAATTTGTTTTTTCCTGGTTATATGTTAGATTCATTAGTTCTCTCTCTTGGGAACAAGGATAGGGAGCCAGTTGCTGCATTCTGGATGCTCACATGGACAGCTACTTTGGGGCTGGGGGCCTATTAAGCAACTCAAGTATGGCAGTGCCAAGAGCAAAGATGGCGTGGAAACATGCTATAAATTAAAGAAGGGCTCAGGACTTCTATGAAGGAGCTGCAGAACAACTCTGGCACAGAGAACTTATGTACTTGTCATTTGAAAAATTACTGTTTTTATATTTAAACTATAAAAACAATTAGCTTAAAAAGAAAGCAATATTAACACCTAGGTCCAAAGAAAATCAGAAAAAGGAGGAAGTAATACATCTCTTTTAATAGCCTGAAACAAGTTTACTTTGATCCGTTTTAGCACTTGCGTGGTTTTTAAACATAGCCAATCATCATTTTAATTAATATTGGTTTTTTCCCAATGATATATTTCTTGTTTAGAGAATGATTTAGGTTTCACTGGCTATTCAACTTTGTGTTTAACCTTTTATATCTCATTAATTAATTAATATCAGTATAATTTTCTTTTGAGCACCACTTTGGTCACATCATATTACTGACAGTGATTATGTTTTGAATAATAACTAATTTTTAACTTGTTTATTATGCACCATGCTGTAGGCAAAGTGCTCTACATGTACTGATACATTAAATATTCCTTTTTCGCCCTTTTAATGCTCAAACTTGAATTCTATCTTATTGTAATACGCCTCCCTGCTGCTTCTGTTACATGTGCCTGGTATATTAGTTCCTCTTTGACTTTGAATTTCTTTTGTTATTATAGTTTAAGTCTCTCATAAGGGCAAACATACAGCTTATTTTTCAAAACTTACTGTGAGAATCTCATTTAATAAGTGAATATAATTCACTTTAATTTATCACATTACTGATATGTTTGAATTGGCTCCTGACCAATTGTTTTCTATTTTCTATTTACCCTGTATTTTATTGTTTATTTTTTCCACTTTCCTGACATTACTGAACTATGTCTTCCTTGTTCTAATGTTAACCTAATGCTTTAGAAGTTATATAACCTCTATCTGGCTTATCTATTTTTTAACACACATATCTATATTTATTTAAAGTTTTCTATTAACATTAGGAGTTAACGAAGATCTACAGTTTCATTCTAAACACGTTAAGAACATGCGCAATATTTTATTTCCTTTTTCTGCTTCCCTTCCTGCCAGCCACCTTCTATACTTCTCATGTTACAATCTTTTGGGTTTTAATTTCAAGTTTTTCTTAACGTTTTCAAATAATCCATACTTATTTAGACTGAACTACAAGTTTTACTTTTTTACTTGTTTACTACTCTTTCTTGAATCTCTCATCTTCCTCTCGGATTAGTTTCCAGGAATGTATCCTTGCAGTAATTCTTTCAGAGAGGGTGGTAAACTTTCTGAATCCTGTGTGTCTATAACAGTTTTTATTTTTTCCTAATACGTGATATTTGGCTGGAGAAGGAATTTTACAACTCAAATAATTTTCAGAACTTCAAGATAACTGCTTCCTTTGAAAAAATGCTTAATGCTACCAAGGAAAGTACAATAAATCTTACCTAGAAGCTTTAGAATTTTCTTTTCTTGGTGTTCTAAAATTTCTCCCTGATTATCTAGGACTGGGTACTTTTCCATTCATCTTGCTAAACATTTTCATTCATAGCCACTATACCTTTCTCCTCCTCCTCTTCTTCCTCCTCCTTCTTCTTCTCCTTTTTTTAATCTTGGGAACTTTTTTCAATTATTTATTTGAATATTTCATTCCATGTATTCCTTCTGGCTTCTTCTTTAATTCCTATTATTTCTAACGTTGGAAGTGCCACTTATCTCTTAATATCTCAATATCTCTTTTTCTGTAATGAAATAACATTTCAAGACTCAAATTTCCAGCTCACTAATTTGTTATTCAGCTCTGCCTATACTGATGCTCAGGAAAAAAAATCCATTAAACTTGTTTCACCAATCATATATTGCCATTTCTCACATCTCTAATTGTTTCTTCCTCACAAAATTTGTTCTAATTTCACAAATTTGGTATATGCCCTTATCCTGCTGAGGATATTAATTATACTTCTTATACAATCTCCATTGGTTTAATCTGTTACTTCCTTTTACTTACTTGGTTCCTAATTTTTTAGTTTAATGCTTTATTTTTATTTTTTTTTACATGGAGGTGGGTTTCTTTAGATTTGGTGATTTAGATTATTTGCTTAAATTCATATCTGCTATTCTCTCTTAATTTCAGTGGAAAAATGCCCACTGACTGGGAGCAGATGTGCCCCTTGGGTGAGGATTCCCATGGGGGCACAGTGCCCTGCTTCTCCGTTCCACGTGTCCATATTCATTGCTTGGTCCTGGGGGCGTAAGTCTCTGCTTAGAAGTGGGTGTAGTGAGGGCCAGGCATGGTGGCTCATGCCTGTAATACCAGAACTTTGGGAGGCCAAGGCAGGCAGGCAGGCGGGCAGATCACTTGGGTTCAGGAGTTTGAGACCAGCCTGGCCAACATAGTGAAATCCTGTCTCTACCAAACGTACAGAAAATTAGCTGGATGTGGTGGTGTGTGCCTGTAATCTAAGCTATTGGGGAGGCCGAGACACGACAATCACTTAAACCCAGGAGGCAGAGGTTGCAGTGAGTTGAGATGGCACCACTGCACTCCAGCCTGGGCGACATGGTGAGAATCTGTCTCAAAAAAAAATAAAAAAAGAAAAAGAAAAAGAAAAGAAAGAAGTAGGTGTAGTGAGGGGTTCACCTACTTAGCAGTCCTTATAGCCTCACCCTGATTCCTGTGTGCAGCATCCATGACCTGGAGCAATACTGAGACACATTTTGTAGTGTCTCATTCAATATGTGTTCTGGACTATTGTCTCCCTCCTTCCATCAGATATCTCCTCTCTCTGGTCCAACTACGGGTCACTTTCTTGTTTTTTAGTGTCATTATAGACTCGTTTGCTCATTTTCTGTCATTTCCAAGGATTTGGGGCAGGTTGGCAAGATTAGAACATACTGTCTTGATTCCAGCTTTTAATATTCATTACATTTGTGGAGTTTCTCTTTTGCACAAATATTGTGGTAACAGCAGTAAAACAGATTTTTTTAAAAAGGTGTTTGAATAGTAAAAGCATATAATGTTTACGCTTGGGATGAAAGGCAAATATACAAATTCCACGTGCAGTGTTCTACAAAGCCGCCTTCCACCTAAAGATAGCCTCAGCTAAGTGAGATGTGGTAGCTGCTAATTCAATGACATGCTTGTAAGGTTAAGCCAAAGTTCAGAAAGACTCACATAAATTATCAGTGTGTCTATTCAAGTTTCTCCCTGCCTGAACTAACAGATGTGTCTTCTCTAGAAAAAAGGAAAACACAACTTTAAAATCCCACTTAAAAAAAATAAACCTATCAACATTGGGTTTCGGACAGCTAAGTGATGTGAAAGGCAAACGGCTCTTGCGTCCTTCTGATCTGAGATAAAATACTTTAATTCAAATGGTGGGAAAATATGGATAATTAGGAAACTGGTTTCCCAAAAAGCCATAATGGCTTACTGGCTCTCTTTTCTTCCTTGCCATTCATATTAAGTCTTTTAGAAACGTTATTAGAGAGGACTGCATACTCTTTTTTCTCTCTCATGATTCTTATGGAAGAAAAACCTTGTTAAAGAGATGAAAGCATTATATTCACATTAATAATTTTTTATTTCTTAAAAAAGTGAACTCAAAGCAGTAGAATTCAGTCAATTCAACTGGCCACCCTTGAATGAGTGAGGATTGCCAACTATGTTTTCTGTCTATTTTAGCAGATGAGCTTACCATGATAAATTGTTTGTGTAGGTGGTGGTGGATGAAAGAAGAATGAGACAAATATTCGATAAACTGAGCAGAGAAAACATAACACATCAAGAATTTCACTACCAAATTCTTAATCTGTTTTCCTGTGTCAGCTCTTATCCTAGGTAAAAATGCTTCACATTAATTTTATTTTGTGACTTTAAAAAAAATTGAATCTGTGACTAAAAATTATTATATCAGCATTCTTTCCTGGACCAATAAAGTAACATTTGGGACCAGGTGGGAGTGCAGGCCCCCCCAACCCACAACACATACAAGCACACAAAACACCATGGATTAAATTATCTTTTTATCATCACCCAAAAAGCAGAAAATACTAGGTCTTCTTATTATCCTTTTATACCTTTATAACATAATGCCAACTTCATAGCTGGGTCACCAGATGACGGCATGAATGAACTAATTCGGGTGGTGTGGCCTGACGTCCTGGCCAAAAGCCAAAAATAAACCCAAGGTGTAGTCGCTAGAAGAATTATGCCACTTTTAGAATTTAGATAAATTAATTGCAGAGCAATGAGAGTGGCACAGGTGCTTTTCTCAAACACATGATTATATCTTATTGGAACAGAAACCTGCCAACAAATGACAGGGCCTGGAAGTACCAGCTTCTTCACTGTGACCAAAACCTTGGTCAATCTTCAGTCCTGAGAAATGGCCAAAGAGCATACTTAAAACCACCTGAATCATTTGGTTAATGGAATTTCCTCTGATGTTCCTCTGTGTCCATATTGACTTCAGCTCTTTTTTCAGGCATAAACAGTTTTAGTTCTTTTTTTGTTGTTGTTTGGGGGAATGATTTAGTTGCAGCCAAAAATTCTCTTATATTATTTGTGCTGTAGGAAAGCAGAATGTGTGATCTGTTAATTGGAATATATAATTTTTGCCAGCTATGTTTCTGGACTAGTATATTAATCTTCTAAACTATGCTTGGTTTCTTCTAATATCAAGTCAATTCCTTTCTTAGCTTACTTCATGAAGGGGTTTTCCATGTTTTTGTACCAAGTCTCCACAAGTGTTACCCATAGAGAGCTGAATGGACTATTCATTCTTTTACTAAGGCATTTATTGTGTCCTTTTATAGACAGGCTTTGCTAATAGAATAAGCTAAGAAGATGGCGGGCATTTTTGGAGAGAGAACAGCCAGTATGAAGGCCATAGGTAAAAATAAATTTTATTTCCCTTTCAAACAATAAGAGCAAGTTACATTTAAAATATTGATTTTTCTTGGAAGATACAGGCACACACAGAGAAGGAGAAAGGTGGAGGGTGAGAAGGAGAGGGAGGAGAGGGGAGAGACAGATTGGTATTTATGTGTGAATTAGAATGGTACTCCTGGAGAGGAAATGCATCTCTTTAGTTCTGCTTTAATGGGATGGGGGCTGGTAACACTGGGGAATCCTCTGAGTCCCCAGGGGCTCTGGGACTCCCTGAAGGGGGTGATTTATCCCTGATATATGGATGGAATTAGTGTGGAGAGACGAAAGCGTGGGAGTAAATGAGTCTCTTGTGCCTCAACATTTGGATCCCCTCATCTGTGATCAAGCTCCATAATCAGGAAAGGGAGTTGAATTGGTCTTTTTTTTTTTTATCAGCAGTCAGAAGGAAGTGATGTGCTGGTGATCCTTTATCTCCAGAAGATAGGTAGAAAGACTTCTGTGCACTGTCAAAGCTCTGGACTCCACCAAAGCTCTTTGATCTGGGAGGGGAGCGGACTGTTCTTACAAGAGCTAGAAGGACCAGAAACCACTGTTTTTTTTTTTTTTTTTTCCTCTAGGATCTCCCCAGCCTGACCCTGGGGAGATCCTAGAGGCTAAAATGAGAAACTGGTTTCTGGTGTCTCAAGGAGACATTGGAGCTGTACTGCACATGGAGCTTCAGAGTGTCAGGAAAGTCAGAAAAGGCCCTGTGGGCTAAAGGACTGAGCCTTGGTGCTGGGCCTGCAGAGGTCAATAGGCCCTGAGTGGGTGAAGTCATTCAGAGTCTCAGGCTTCTGCAGAGGCTTAGCCTGCTGTGCCACAGGCTGGACCTGAGTCACTTCCCTGAGGCAGGGAGGAGCAGGGCTGGGTCAACTGCAGTAGAAATTCAGCATTTGACAGTGAAAGACCCCATTGTGGCAGCAAAGGGTCACAGTGGCGGTGTGGCTCAGGCTGAGGGTAAGAATTTTTGTGTAGTAGAATAATTTATAATCCTTTGGGTATATACCCAGTAGTGGGATGGCTGGGTCATATGGTACATCTAGTTCTAGATCCTTGAGGAATTGCCATACTGTTTTCCATAATGGTTGAACTAGTTTACAATCCCACCAACAGTGTAAAAGTGTTCCTATTTCTCCACATCCTCTCCAACACCTGTTGTTTCCTGATTTTTTAATGATTGCCATTCTAACTGGTGTGAGATGGTATCTCATTGTGGTTATAAATTATTCTACTACAAAGACACATGCACACATATGTTTATTGCGGCACTATTCACAATAGCAAAGACTTGGAATCAACCCAAATGTCCATCAGTGACAGACTGGATTAAGAAAATGTGGCACATATACACCATGGAATACTATGCAGCCATAAAAAAGGATGAGTTTGCATCCTTTGTAGGGACATGGATGCAGCTGGAAACCATCATTCTTAGCAAACTATCACAAGAAGAGAAAACCAAACACCGCATGTTCTCACTCATAGGTGGGAACTGAACAATGAGCTCACTTGGACTCGGGAAGGGGAACATCACACACTGGGGCCTATCATGGGGAGGGGGGAGGGGGGAGGGATTGCATTGGGGAGTTATACATGATATAAATGACGAATTGATGGGTGCTGACGAGTTGATGGGTGCAGCACACCAACATGGCACAAGTATACATATGTAACAAACCTGCACATTATGCACATGTACCCTAGAACTTAAAGTATAATAAAAAAATAATAAATAAATAAATAAATAAAAGAATTTTTGTGTTCTTTCATAGATAAGCTTTGAGGATACAACAAGCTAAAAAAGACAGGCTCTTCTGGGAGAGAGAATGGAAGAGTCTTATTGGGTCTGAAAGAAGTTCTTGGGCACAGCAGGGAGCCCAAAAGGGCAATACTAGCCATCTTGCCACTCAGGGACTTCGAAGTTTAATCAGTTTTGATTTAATCTGTTGAGATCAGAGTGACATGACTATAACTCAAATGCTGTATTCTGGAAAAGTTTCTCAGTCAATAAATTATTGCTATTTCATATTCATTATAAAATTATATTTTATGTTAATTTCATTCATCCTTATCATAGTGTTAGAAAACATAAATTTGCCTCCAATTCATACCACCTTATGGGTTGAGTCTCTAATCTTATTAATGTTTCTTTTCAACTTGAACTTCTGAAAGTGCTGCCCAATTAGTAGGATATATATTAGGGACTTAGGACCCAGAAGGCGGCACACAGCTCAGAACAGCAAGAAAGCACTACCATCAAAGGATGCTCACTGCTTCAGGTCTCCTCTGTTTCAACCTCAGTCCCAAATTCCTCCTTTACAAATCTCTCAAAGATAAATTTTATCCCCTAAACAATTTTTATAGACCAAAACCACATTCCAATGAAAATCAGGTAGCAGTATCTATAAATCTCAGACCCCAGGAAGACAAATGAAAATCTCAATATAATAGTGGTGGGAAGATTTTGTATTCTATATAAACATTGGGAAAAAACCTTTCTCCCAGTAAAAGCTGAATAAACTAAAATGAGATACAAGTGAGTCGAGTGAAGTTAAAAGCATTTGCAATCACACATTTTTAATATGCAAAAAATAGTTAATTATAAACTTAGAATCTTTAGGGTATGTACATCCCTTTTGGCTTGTCTGCGATAAGAATCATCAGTATTGATCTAAGTATGCTTTTGCCATTTAACAACATGCATTTAAAACATGTCCAGTAGAATAAATGTAAGTGCTACGTACACAGCATGGTAGATAGCAATTACTTACCCTGTAGGCTGGCTCTCAAATTCTTCTGACCATTGCTCTTGAATATCTTCTGTGGAAAGATCTACATCCCGGGTGGTGGCAAAATTGAACTCACTGCCTTCATTTCCATGGAAATAAATGGAATTCCCATCTGACTGACAGCTATGCTGTAGATGAAAAGAAAGCATGGGGTGGCTGTTGAATTGGTTTTGTAGCTGTATTTGTCTTACTCATGTATAATTAGAGTTTTTAGAAAAGTTATTATATTAGTTCCTCTATGATGGACTCTCAAATCAAAAGAGCTTGTTACCTCTTTTTGCCTTATTTAATTCAATTACAAATTCTTTCTAACTTATTAAGTTATTATAAAAAAGGAGTCAAGAGGGCATTTGAGTTTTGCCATCTCTGTCTTCAATATGAAACAAGAATATTTTAATTGGAATAATTTCCCATCTTTACCACTGTCCTTGTTGTGGGAATTAAATTTGATAATGACTTGTCATGTATTTTAAATTCTGTGGTTATGGGCTAAATAGCATTGACCTTTTCAATATTCCATATATTTCTTACTTGCCATTCAAGTCTTTCACAATTTATCTGTAAATGGAATATGAGTAGAACAGCCAGCTAATCTAAATATGCAATGCAGAAAAGGTCAAAGTAAACCCAGATATAATCACATATTCTCAACCAGTTTCTGAGTAAAAGTTTCTGACCAGACCTAAAAAGTGCATGCAGTCCCAAATGAGGAACTGGGAAACTACAAACCTTGTTAATCCCCAAAAGAACCCATAAAAAATAAAGAAAATATATTTCTTGTGATACTTTTTCTAATGACATTTTTTTCAGCTTGAAGAGAATAAAGGCAAGATCAAACTCTGGAGGTAGTAAATGTTACTTACTTTAAAAAATTATTATAAGTTTGCATTAACATTTTTTGGTAATAAGTCATATATAGAGAGATGCTTGGGGCTGGTCATGGGAAGCTAAAACAATAAAAAGGAGAAATAAAAAGAGAAATGCTATACATGAAATATCAAACATTCTTTTAAGTTTTATATACTCTTAAAATGAAACAGATGAAAAAAAAAACCTATTGGACAAAAACTATCAGTCAAGCCCAGGGACTGTGAGTTCTGTAAGGCAGAGACAATGTCCATTTTGTTTCTTGTTATATTCCAGGTCTTAGCACAGCGCCTGGCATATAGCAGGCATTAAAAAATATTTGTTAAATAGTTCAACAAATGAATGAGTGAATGACATGGAAATACATTTTAAGGTAATTATTTTTTTTAAAAAAGATAAATTTATTGTGTATGCCTAAGATATATAACATGATTTTCTAAGACACATACAGTCATGTACCACATAACAATGTTTCAGTAAATGACAGACCGCATATACAATGGTGATCCTACACTATTATAATGGAGGTGAAAAATTTCTATCACCTAGTGACGTCATAGTCATCATAACATCATGGCATGATACACTGCTCATGTGTTTTTGGTGATGTTGGTGCAAATAAACCTACTATGCTGCCAATCCTATAAAACAGCATATAAAATTATGTATGATACACAATATTTGAAAATCATAATAAACGACTTTTGGGTGTAGAGGGGGGTGAAGTATTGCTCTTTGAATATTCTCTTCTTTAGAGTCTTAATAGAGTGATATATCACCAAAGAAAGGCTGTGACACACCCAAAGGAAGCAGCCATCCCTCAGTGGGAGATGGCTGGATGTTCCCTGTCTCTTAGCAAGATGGGACTGTCACTCTCTAGGCAACAGGGTCTGGAGACGCAGAGAACCCACACAGCTGCAGATGGCTTGCTCTGCTCCCCACCATGCTAAGGAGACCAAGATATGATTTTTGCCTCTGCCATTCTGAATAGAACCCAGTGTTCTCAAGGTTTGCAGTGATAAAATGCTCTTTTAAGGATACATGAGCCCGTAGTATACTTCGCCTGTAAAACTGGGGATGGTCTTTGTGAAACCAGTGAATTCCTGAGCTATCTGAGAGCAATTGGTGTACTGAGTCTCCACTTTCAGAGTTGATAATCATAGGCCCTGTATTTTGGAGCCTTATCCAGGGTGGGGGGCCAGATTAGGGTTCTCATTCTGAGAATGCCTAAATCAATTACAAGACAAGTTAGAATTTCATATTAATTCTGTTTTAGGATTGGTCACAGTGGGCTTGGTGTCTTGGAATTAGCCTACTTCCTAGATGCTCTCCAAACTACAAATTTATGCCTGAATGCATGCAGACTGAGATAGCGTCCCTGGGCTTTGCTTGCTTTCTATCGCCATTTCTGGCTCTGAATGGGAATCCACGGCTTCCTTGGTTAGGCATTGCTTGAGCTTTCTCCTAGAATCTAACTCAAGTAAATTTAGCACCTACGTTAATTGAAGAAAATAAGATTGGAAAAGAATAAAAATTGGAAACCAAAAACAATTAAGATGATAAGGACTGAAATCCCTCAAAGAGTTTGGGGATTGGAATTAGAAATGTGTTGAAATGCATTTTCTCTATTTAATGGCTCCATGTTTTTGCAGAAGCCATTTAACCCCTCTAGGCCTCAGTTTCTCAGGTTGTAGAATGGAATCAATAATATCTATTTGCTAGAGGTGTTGTTAGTGGCACAAATAATATATGAGGAGATGTATTCTGAAACTTCTAAGTGCTACAAAATAATCATTATTTCTAAATATATATATTTTTCCAAAAATATGCTATTATATTCCATATGCCTAGCAAACATGATGGAAAAATAGAAGAGCATTTCAATCTATTTTTAACTACTTTTCATCAGAATAGTCATTAAAATTCTTCAGATCAACTTAAAACCTTTAGTGACATGCATAGAATATGTCCCACAATACAACAGGCAAAAATACTGCAAACATTCATTCATCTTCAGGGCAGACTGAATCATTAATTATAACTTTAAAAGCCCCCCTCCAAATTTTGGCAGATTACCAAATATTCCTAAAACAGGAAAACTTAATGCAAGATGTCTGATGCCACTTTTCTTACAGATAAGTTTGCATTGTATAACATCGATCTACTATGTTAAAAATCATTGAAAGTATGAAAAGATTTTTAAAAAATTGGTCTCAATTTTAATACCCAGCTATTTTTGTTCAACATCTATTTGAACTCCTATCATTTGTATGCAATAACAATTAAACTCTAAACAACTTCAAAACCAATTAAATGTTTAACTTTGTAAGACACATGAGCTCTTGATATGAAAAAAACAAGAATTTTTGGAATTCAGGACTATTTTATTTTGAGCATCATGAAAATCTACCAGGTTTTCTTTAGCAGATGATTCTAAATCACATGTGACTTCCTGAGCCACAGCTTTTGATTGACATACAGTAAATATACATCAAGCAACTAAGCATCTATTTGGAGTGAAATAAAGGTATAAATTTTGCAGCTGGCTCTACATTTTTATTTCTATTTCTAGCACTTCTAATGTACATTATTATATAATTATAATTGTTTGTACTTGTTTCATTGTTTAGCCTTGATCAACGATATACACTTTATACTTCTAAGTACTAGTAGATTACCGATTTCTAAAGTCCCTTAAGTATCTAAAGTACTTAATACATAGAATTAGTACATAATTCTACATAATTAGTACATAATAAGTACATAATTAAAGTACTTAATACACAGAAATAATACATAGACTATAAATTAGTCTATTCTGATTATAGACTATAGACTATAAATTAGTCTATAATTAGTCTAAATTAGTGTATTTCAAGTCTTTTACTATGCTATACCCATTATCATATAGAAATAACACATTTCCTACATCCCAGTCTAACAGACTTTAAAGGTATAGACTTTCATGCTACATTAAAAGAATAATTAAAATAATAGAAAGAGAACGATTTCTCTCATGAGGCAAGTTATGTGTTTCTCTTTGTCAATCAAAAATATTTTCCTACTTTGCTACTAAATGGATTTCCTTTACTTGACAAGCAGAACACAGTGTAACTAAGTGACAAGAATTTGTCATTCAGAAAATCATCAACAGGAAACATCAGTGCAAATTCCTCAATATAACAAGTCCTTGGCCACAATTCAGGATAGTAGTTTTCTAAGGTTACTCCCTATACTCTGCTGAAAATGTTAATGACTTCACCTCTGTACTTGTAAAAGTGCTTATATTTGCCTCCACCATTGTTTTATTAGGTTTTCATCAAAGATGAACACCGAGGCACCTCTTAATATGATCTCCCTGGGGTCTAATGACCCTGATGATTCTTTCAGGCATCTGTAGCCTTACCATTTATTTTTTGACGATATCCTTTTTGTTGGAATGAGGATATTGGGCATTTGGGCAATGCCAGCTTGCAGAGAGCTGGTGGCAGATGGAATGAAATCTGCCTGGTATGCCTTCTCCTCCACATGAGCAGAGAGCCATCCATTTCCTCCATTAAGGAGTTGTCACTCAGCCCACCCAGCTGGAAGACCATTTTTGATAGCCAAGCTGGCTGGTGGCAGACAATTCAAATACAAAGTGCGCTTTAAAAGGAAGCTAAAACATCATTTGTAGGAAAATTGAAAATGCATGGCTTCCACCACAGCCAATTTTTTAATGACTGTAATATTTTAAGTGATTATTTTTGCCACTTCAGATTGCTCCTTAGAGAGGAGAGGTTTTTTAATTAAAATCTAGGCAATGCAAACAGATGAGATATGAGGAACAGAGGAAAGAGAAATAAGATGAATAAAATTAATTAAAATGGCATTGTTGGCAGAGTCATAAATTAGCCACTGTCTGGCTGGAAATGAAATATATTGGTATAGGAATTTCTGTATTAAAGTGAGATGTGTGCTAGAACTGTTGGAAACTGACTAATTTATAGTCTATGTATTATTGTGTATTTCAAGTCTTTTACTATGCTATACCCATTATCATATAGAAATAACACATTTCCTACATCCCAGTCTAACAGACTTTAAAGGTATAGACTTTCATGCTACATTAAAAGAATAATTAAAATAGAAAGAGAAAGATTTCTCTCATGAGGCAAAATAAATTTCTATCATTTTCCATACATTAAATTTCTAGGTAACTTAATGTCAGTTAAAAAACTGAAAACTTGGCTATAAATACAGTGCAGGTGCAGGAGGGCTGAAGTACATTTTCTCTAGTCAACACAATAGATTCAACCATGGTGAGTCAATTTTAGGGAGCTTAAAGAGTGTTTTTTCTCATTAATTTCTGGATTCATTAAACACATTTGAACTACTTTGTACTACAATTTTTAAAGATTCAATTTACGGTATATTTTATGACAACAAGTATGTAATTACTTGGCAATAATTATGACAACTCTAAAATGGCAATAGTGACAGATTTGAATTGGAGTAATGAGAGGCAGAATAACAATGTAAAATTCCATAGGGCTGTTGTTAACCTTGTCTTTGGGGATCAACTTGACTTTCACAGTGTTGGAGGTTTTTAGACTTGCCTCCTCAAATTAAGGGCAAAGATGCCAGGCACAGCATGGGAGGCTGCAAGATAACATGCAGTGGTTGGGTTTTATAGTAAAATAGAACTGGCTTTGAAAGTTAAAGCTGTTTGATCTTGGGGAAGTCATTTGGCATCTCCAAGCCTCTGTTTTTTCATCTGTGAAATGGGGAAAATTCTGAGTATTAGATAAAATACTGCAGGGAACATGCCTAAAGATTGCTGCGTCTTAGGAAATCTGTAAACACTATTTCCCTCCTGATTTCTTTTTTGCCCCCATCTTCATTCATTAACAAACCTTACTCTAACGAATGAATGTCACTATGCAAGCTATGGTTCTAGGTGCCATGCTAGGTACAAAGATGACAGAAACTGTAACTGTTTTTATCATTCATTTGGAATAAATTTCACCTACTGAATATTGTGTTAACTCAATTAGTGATTGAATGTGTCAGTTTCAGACCAAATAAATAAATAAGGCAAAAGATGCATTAGGCAGGGAGCTTCTGCATATTTGTTTAAATGATTATTTTCTGTATAAATTATCAAAATTAGTTGTTTCTGTGCTATTGCCACTCTTGTCATGGCGACCTGGCTCATTTCCATGTTTCACTAATGTTATTCCACATTAATTACTGTACAAATAGGCCTCATTGGGGGGAATTGTGAAAAGCACACTACTTACATTTAACCCTTCATCCCCAAAGTACTCTTATTAGCTTAACAAATTATATTCTGGCTCATTCTACAATATCATGTACCCACCTCTTGGGGGAAACATGACAATAAGAGCAATACGATCCAAAGTGAAGAACATCCCAAGCAAAGGGAATTTAGATAGACAGCATGCAATTAACCATGCTGGAATCTGGCCAGAAAACCACAGTTAACATTCTGATTCTTAATGAAAAAAGACATGGGAACATGGGCTAGCCACAAGTCTAACTGAGCTCAGGTTTATCCTCATCAGAAAGCCACCACTCAAATCCCTCAAGTTACACACTAGATGGTTTCCAGTACAGTGATAATGCAAAGCACATTTCTGAAAAGTAAATCTGATTTTCTCTTATTTGTCCTGTATATTGTCAGAATATAAAACCATCAAATGAATTGCTAAAACCTTTTTCTGAGGTGCCCAATCGAACATTGCTTGGAAGATGAATTAGGTATGATAGTATTGCTGTGCCAGGGGGTTATATTCCCAAAAAGTAGGTTTAAAGGTGAATTCTACCTTGAGTGTGATCTTCCCTTTCACCATTTGTCTTAGAATTTTTTCATTAGCCTTACCTCGTGTTAAGGCTAAATTTTTCAGACAAATTTTTTTTTTTCATAATTTGATATAACGACCTTTTTTCTCCATTGATGGTTCAGCAATTGTGACAACAGTACTAGATGGGTGACAGCAGAAGCCCAGAATAAAAGATTCAGCTCTTATTCAGGACTGGAGACTTGCCTAGTATCCACTGGGACAAGGAATTTGGCAAATGCATAAGGTACAAGAACAATAGAAAATTAATAGACTCTCGTGTTCAGACTTAATGCTTCCCCTTAATTGGTCGTTGATTTACCTAATGTCTGTCATCTTCATTAGGGCCTTTTGATGTTTGTTAAACTAGAAAGATTGTCTTTATTATTGGATATTTATCAATAGTAAAGGTAATAATGGCGAGGCAGTCAAATTCAAAGTAGTAGTAGAGGAAACATTAAGATATGACCCTTCTAAATTCAGTAGCTTAGTTACTCCAAATCCTTGATATTAGTTTGCAAAATTTAACAAATTACTTTTTTAAAAATAAAATTTCTTTTAAATACACGTGATCAAATCACAGCCTATTCTAAAGGACAAATCTTCATAACAGAATAATCATTTAGTGCTGATTTACTTCTTAAAACATAAATGTGTAGAAAGGGTAATCTGGAATTCTTTGCTATCCACACAATGAACTAGGGTAATAAATAGAAAAAGATTAGCAGGTGCAGGCACAGCCATCAGAGTGGGAAGATTTCTTAAAAATAAAAAAATATGTGGAAAGCACCTATCTCACCGTGATCTGCATTTAATCTGTAGGTCATTTCCAGAGTTGACAGAAACCAGTGATTTATGCCTTTGCAAGCTGAGGGCAACCAGGATAGCTGAGCAGATACAAACATTTATTAACTGTGAGTGAGCAAAGCACTCCTTTTTTCTCTTTTGAAAACATACACACACACCCACACAGACACACACACACCAAGTGTTCAAGGATGATTCATGCTTTCAAAATAAAAATTTTGGCTGCCACCAAAGATGAGCATAAACAAACAAAATGCAGCAGCTGCCAGACCAGTATCCACTTCCACGGCATATTGATCTATTCAGAAATACTGCTTCATGGGGTATTATTAAAGGATGAGGAAAACAGAACAAAAAAAAAATAATAATAAAAACAAAAAGCCCTGCTCACAGCTCTTTCCAAATCAATTGTTCCTGGGTTCTCTGCGACGTGCTTCACTGACCTTTGCAGCTCTTGGTGGGCTGCAAACTTGTGGAAACTTGTGGAGACTGATAACTTGTAGAAAGCAGGCAGCTGCAGCAGCTCCAGGCTGACCCTCTGAAAACTTACATCTAATGTTTTTCTTTCAACTTAAAATTAAGAATATTCTCAGATTGCAGGATGTGTATTTGAGAGGTTGGGAAGCGATGACTTTGATGGACTTGCCCAGATGTTTCAAGAGTGACTAAGGAAAATTAAGCACTGAGCATCCAGGGTTTTTACAGACACACAATGTCCATCTACTCTAGATATAAAACTGTATGGCAAGATCTTCCTCATGGTGCTGGCATCTACAAAGCATTCATGAAATGCTATCAATACTTCACTATCATTATTATTACTATTATTTATCACAACTATGGTTACTACTATTTATTGTTATTATTATTCATTACTATCCAGTATCTATGTAGTGCTCATGCCACTGCAAGTAACATTCCTGGATATGAGAATTCTGCTCAAGGTGATATGCTGAATCTTGTTACTGTATGCTGTAAATGGAAGGAGTGAAAAAAAATCAGTTCATATCTTTTAATCCTTGACGGCAAAACCAAGACCATTCTCACAGAGCTGGTGCACCAGATGTTCCTTGAGATTAATCATTCCCCACTATGGGTAGGAAGAATGTGCCTTTCGTTCTTAAATGTAGAACAAACACCCACAGTCACATGACAGAGGGCCTGCCTGGCAGGAATAGCTATTCTAGTAACTGCAGATGATGAGCTGATACAGTGTATCCCTTATCTTTAGAATAGGAGCAGCTGGAAAAATATACTTGATTATTCTGGAAATCATGTACACAAATACAAAGAAAGATACAATATTCTGTGAAAGAGGGCAAAGTCATCGTAAACAACAATTGTGACAGGTGATTTGATACTGAGTGAGTTTCAGGCACCTTCCTTTGCTGAGTGCATGAGCTGCTTACTCTGGGAGATTACTAATGAGGGTGGGGCTCTGGGGAGCTTTTGAACTTGTAGCACTATATTTATTGGTATTTAAAGCCCTACCCCCTTGGTAGTGAACAAAGGGCTGCTTAGGGATTTGTGGGAAATAAAAAATTATGATGGCAATTAGAAGAAGGATAGGAATGTGGTACACCTTTTCTTCCACATGGGAAGTTCTCTGTAAAAACACTGCAAGATGAATCAGGCAAGGCCATGGACTTGGAAAAAGAAAGGAGGAGAAACAGATGGTGACATAGAAGAATAGATTAATTCTGTAACCA
The DNA here is from genome assembly GCF_002776525.5 of Piliocolobus tephrosceles. Taxonomy (NCBI): domain Eukaryota; kingdom Metazoa; phylum Chordata; class Mammalia; order Primates; family Cercopithecidae; genus Piliocolobus; species Piliocolobus tephrosceles. Next base: position 96,300,092 of record NC_045441.1, read on the forward strand.
TTTACAGTCCTCCTCAGCTTTCCAACCCCAATTCAAAAAGCACAACAAATATAAGGCCAGGTTCTAAACTAAAAGCTGATAGTGTTACACATCTATTTCATATTAATTACTAAAAAATGTCAACAGATGGTAAAGCCTTCTACGAACCTAGGGCCGATTTAAACTGGTGACCTGTAATTGCAATTCTGCAAATCATATAAAGTCCTGAAGCTAATTACCATATTTGGTCCTATATCATTCTTCCCTACCTGAGATAAACAAGAATAGGCTCGGATGAAATGGTTTAGATATTCCCCCCCCAAAAACAGAAATATCTAAAGAAGACAAGGGTAAAATGTACTGTGAATGACAATGGTTTATTTTTATCTTTCCTATTTGACCTGCCACTGTCAACATTATTTTTAAGATCAGCAGTGGAGAGTTCACATACTCACTACTCTGTGTATTCACTTGTTTTATTGACAGTAGCATTAAAAAAGTCATTCGTAGGCCTGGAGCAGTGGCTCATGCCTGTAATCCCAGCACTTTAAGAGGCCCAAACAGGTGAATCACTTGAGGTCAGAAGTTCAAGACCAGCCTGGCTAACATGGAGAAACCCCATCTTTACTAAAAGTACAAAACATAGCCGGGTGTGGTGGCGTACGCCTGTAGTCCCAACTACTCAGGAGGCCGAGGCATGAGAAACACTTGAATCTGGGAGGTGGAGGCCTATGTGATGATGGTGGAGATGATGATGATGATGATGATGATGATGATGATGATGATGATGATGATAACGATGACGATGATGATGATGTGTGTGTGCGTCTGGAGTAGTGAGTGCCTAGAAGAGTAAGTGTTCAATAAAAGTAGCTTTCATTACTTGATCAAAGGTAATCCTAACTGTGCTTGGAAATTTTTCCATAAATAGCTCCATTTTATAATTAAGCATTGCTGTTAGATGTACTCTTTGAGATAATCAAGATGGAAACACCTTGGAATTTTTTTTTTTTTTTTTCAGATCATAGCTCACTGCACCTTGAACTCCTGGGCTCAAGCAATGGTCCCATCTCAGCCTCTGGCATAGCTGGGACTACAGGTGTGCACCACCACGCCTGGCTAATTTTTTTTTTTTTTGTAGAGACAGGGTCTCTCTATGTTGTCCAGGCAAGTCTTAAACTTCTGGCCTCCAGTGATCTTTCCACTTTGGCCTCCCAAAATGCTGGGATTACAAGCATGAGCCTCTGTGCCTGGCCATCTTGGAAACTTTTAATGAGTAGGTTGAACAAATAATACAACTCTAAAAACTAAAAGTCCAAAATAAAGCAATGCTTAAAACACACCTTGTGACCAACAGGAACACTGAGATATGCTTTCTAATTTGCTGTATTTAGCTTTCACCTCAGAGGCCATCAAGTAAAGAAACAATATTTGACAAAGAAGTTGCATATATCCTAAAGAAACAATTTTTATTTCTAGAATTCTAAATCACTTGGCAAAAGCAATTCTTTCATTCTCAGATGGTGAAACCAAAAAACAGAAGGGCAGTCATGTAAATGAATTAAAATGACAAATTCTTAGATTTTATTAATGCATTTATTTGAAGTTTTAAAAAGAAACATCAGAGAAAAATTTCTATCCAATGGCCAAGTCAAAGATAATGTTATAAATCATTACTACAATGATTTTTTTTCCTTAATAGACATAGATCACTTGGCAAGTCTCAAACGTATGATTGGAAAGCTTATGAGTAGGATGAGGGACCACAAAGCAAAGCATATTCCACATAAAGTTGTAATATAATTAAAATTACTACCAAAGCAAAACCACACTTCATGCATTTTTATCATGGGTGGTACCAAATACATGCAATGAGAAACCGAATAGCTAATTAGATTAGTGTAATGGCTTGTAAAATGAAACAGAAAGTACATTTATGCCATAAAGGGTACTAAGAACAAATGATAAATGATCATCATGGCAAAATGTGAATCCCAGACCCTGAGGTCTCCTGGGTTTATGCATCTGCTTGCCAATGTTGAACAATGACAGCAGAAATTCCTCTTTTAATCAAGTGGTAGTGGGATATGACATAGGCTATTCTGACAAATGTTTTTTTCTAGACTCATACAAAAGAAATCCACGGCTCTTTAAGGAGCCATGACTTCAGATTCTGTCAGAATAAATTTCCATAAGGTTTACTGCTTGTATTGAGCAAAGATAATGCCTGTTCCTAACGTCAATTAGTATACTTTCAAATCAAAGCAACATGACTAGGGTTTGACTTGTTAAGCAAGAAGTCATTTGCATCAGGAGAGTTTCTGTGTTGAGGGTTCACCAAATAATTTGTAATAGTTTTTCTGGTGCTCAACTCTATTATTAAAAAGAGGTCAGCATTCTCGATCTTTCTATTCTACTTGCTACTTTTCTTGTGATCCTCACCCCTTTCTAGCTCGGGATGTTCTGTAGCTGTGAGACACATTTTAAAAAATTCTCCAAGCTGTGTTTGTATTTTATTTTCATATGTTAGAAACTTAAGAGGATACTGTTGAGGGTCTCACGGCATTTTCATATCACCCAAGTGCAATTTCATATTCCATGCACTCTCCGGGCAGGCAAGCCCATGATTTCAGTTCCCATTCATAAGCCTAATGATTGCCAAATTTGGATGTTTCTCTGAGCTTCTCACCCAAACAACTACCCTCCCATCAAATCGTTCTTCTTGCTTTCCCTCAAGATAATCAAAATTGACATGTCCAAAGGGACTCACCAACTTCTAGCAAAACTGCTTCTTCACTATGTTTCCTTTTCAATGAACAGCACCTGTCCACCCAGTTGCCTACAGCTTGTCCCTGACATCTAACATTCTTTCGTCTTCTCAATATGTCCCCAACCTTTTCTGTTCCCTGTCCTAAAAACTGAAATAGCCACATTTTTCCATCCTCTCACTCCTAATTCTGGCCAATACGATCTCCCATTGAACTACTATAATAACCTATTTGGTTTCTCTGGATGCGTTCTTTCTTCCTTCTGTTCAGTCCTCTATCATCAAAGGGATATTTCAAAAACAAATATGATTGGCTCCTGTTTAAAGCACTTCAGTGGCTCTCTATCACCTTCAAGATAAAAATTCAAACTCTACAGACTCTTGCAAGATCTTCAAGGTCTTGTCACTGGCCATATCTTCAGACTTTTCTATCACAAGTCTCAACTTAAAATGTATTAGACAACTATTCTGAATTTTGCCTAAGACTTTTACTTTGTGCTCTCACCTTCCAGCCTTAGTTTGGGCTGCTATAACAGAGTACTATGACTGGGTGGCTTAAACAACAAATATTTCTTATAGTTCTGGAGGCTGGGAAGTCCAAGACCAAGGCACTGGAAGATTTGGTGTTCAGTAAGGGCCACTTTCTGGTTCTCAATGTGCTCTCTGGAGTGTCTGTACCCTTGTCACTTAATTACCTCCCAAGGTCCCACCTCTAATACCATTGTATTGGAGTTAGGATTTCAATGTATGAATCCTGGGGAGGTGGAGGGACACACTCAGCCTACAACCCAGCCTTAATGTATCTGATTTATAAATCTAGACACACGATTCCTCCTACCTGGCCAACTCCAAAGTACTGTTCAGTCTCTACTTGGAGTCCCTATTCTCCTACCCTGCTTTTGTAACCCCCAAGTCTGCATTTGGTACTGTTATATTGTACTTTCTCAATACTCTGAACTTTCCCAGCAAATCATAACCATTAGGCTGTTTCGTATTTGCATGTTGACATATTTAACTCCCCCCAACTAAACTGACATCCACACAATAGGAAGAGACACATCTGACTTTTTGTGGTTATATTCTCTGGGTTCAGTCCAGTACATGGCACAGTGAGTTCTCAAAAATACTTGTTAAATGAATGAATAAGTGAATGTTTTATACCAATGACTCTCCATCCTTAAAAGGTACGGTAAGATAAATAAGTATATTATCTATTCTTAATAGTGGTTTTGGTAAAATAGTTATCTTTATACAATTTGGTTTATTGAGCTTCACTTTTAGAAGGAGATGAAGGATTAAAACAACCCCCAAACCAAAAAGAGCTCTAACCTTAACTGTAGCTCCTGGGAAGAAAAGCCAGTTGCCTGTGTCCACTGGGTCGAGACTATCTTCTAAAATGACTTGTCTGTGAGCTGAATTGATGATCAGGATGTTATCTAAGGCCCAGCAGGCTTCATACACTTCACCTACACGAAGATTTTCCTGCTTCCACTGAAACTGGACATTCTCCCCTTTGGCATCCTCAGGAAGGTAGAGGATATGGATGATTGTGCTGACATTGGAAGGGGCTCTGGAACATAGAGAGACATGGGAAGTTCAGCAATGTTGACTTTTTCTTTCTTAGAGATGAATTATGTTTCTTAAGCTTGTAGTTTCATGATCTCAAGAATGTTATATTTATTACCGATAAAATACCCACAATCTCGTAGCCCTTAAATCTTTTAATATTTGCTGACTATTAAGATTTTCATATTGAATGATGACAGTTCAAGTAATAAATACCTACAAAAGGTTTACATGGAACACAAGTCAGGCACTAAGTATGTTCAAGTAAGTCAGTAAGGGAAAAATTAAAGAGAAAATGGCACATACTGTTATGGCTCATGTAAAAAAAATTACAAATCACAAAGTATATCCAGCACAATTTTTTGCAGATGGCAAACATACAATCTAAAACAGGTTACTCAATAATAAGGAGAAAAAGTATAAAAGGGTGATTTTTTTTTTTTTTTTAACAGGGTCTTGGTCTGTTGTACAGGCTGGAGAGCAGTGGTGCTATCACAGATCACTGTCACCTTGAACTCCTGGCTCAAGTGATCCTCCCTCCTTGAGTAGCTAGGACTACAGGCATCCATCACCAGACCCAGCTAATTTTTATTTTTATTTTTATCGAAATAGGTCTTGCTATGTTGCCCAGGCTGGTCTCAAACTCCTGGGCTCAAGTGATCCCTTCTGCCTCAGCCTCCCAAAGTGTTGGGACTGCAAGCGTGAGCCACCGTGCCTGGCAAAGCTGTGATCTTAATGTTGATTCTTACTTTGAAATTATTCACCTATTAGAAACCACTGTGTGCAATATGTTTAATAATCAATCTAAATTATTTTTATTTCTACTAACCAGATATGTTTTCGTACATTTAGTCTGTATCAAATGTGAGATTTGCCATAATTAAATGCTCTCACTTATAATACCTCACCATTTCATAGAGATCATCCTTAAAAACATGATATAACATGATTTTCTATATTACCTCTACTAGAATCTAGATCCTTCTGCTATATAATAAAATATTTTTATTAAACATTTTCTTCCACCAAAGTAGAAACCTGCTGTAGTAAAAATGATTGCCTTTGCTAAGATTAAAAGTGGTACTAAAATGCAAACTAGCGGTACCCTGGGCTTGTCATAAATCAGTTTTGAAAGGACTAGAGAAGAGCCATATTTCTCACTCACCAATGAAGCACATATATATCTGTAAAATTGTCACCATAGGTTATAGATGGTGTACCTTACCTTTGGGGGTAATCAATTCCCTTTTCTTTTAAAATATTTCATGATGACTATGCTTTTAGCTTCCCAAAGAATTGAAATTGATGAAGAGAATGTATTTAGGTAGTGATTGGGAGCACTTTCACTCTAACCTCCAATGGTAAGGGAAATTTGCATTGGTTTGGTACATGGCCTAAAATTTAAAGTACCATTTAGTGAAAAATAGATGGGTTCCGCTGAACACAATCTTTATATGTTCTAATTAAATATGTAGTTTAATTGTTCATCATATCAAAAACTTGTAGCTGTTTTCCAGCAAGAAATATGTACCATAATTTACTTAAACTATGATATATAGCATACTAGAAAGAGAAAAAAATGGAAATATAGGTAAAATTTTCAATATTTATGCTTCTTTGTTTAAAGCCATTTATAGAAATATTTAATATGAATGCATTTTCATAACTACTAGAAATTACAAAGAATAGCAAAATGTTCTATTATAAAATTGTCACAGTATATCAGCGCTCAGCTTGTATCAGGTGCCCATACATTATATTTTGTCCTGACACAGAGAGAGACAACCTATTAAAATCCATGAGTTAGTAACACTTTTCTCAGTTTTTGGTTAGACTAAAGATTTGTAAAGTTTTTATTATTATTATTTTTAAACACCACTACCAAAGAAACTTTAGACAAACTGGCTTAGTATTATACTGACAGCCTAATATTTATTCTACTACCCTAAATAATAGTTCTTTTAATATGGAACTATAACAAAGAAAATAGCTGGTAGAAAAAAAGAAAGCTGTCACAAAACTGATAAGAAAATATTCTACTTAAGTTATGCTAACTTAAGAGCTAACCCAATCATAATAATCACTTTATAAAAGTTTACGCTATTTTTTTCCTTTAAATATCTTATACCTAAAATTAAGTATCCATTTAGAATTTTATTTCACGGTTTAAACTCTTCAGTAGTGGCAAACATAATTTGAGTTTTGCTAATCTAGCCAAATCTTTTTAACATGAACGAATTTCTTCATCCTCAAGCATCCTACCTTATTTTCTTATTGAGGGATATTTTTTAATAAAGAAAATATAATATGTAATTACAAGTCGCATCACAATTATGACAACAGAATTTTAGAACTGGCCTTAGGGAAGTTAGAAAGGATGTGACAGAACTGGAGATTAGATGTAAAAGGCCCTGTGGCTATTAACTCAATATCATCACAGACTGGAAGGGATTTAAGTAGTTATCTGATGTACTTCCAGACCATAAGGCAGGCCAGAGTTAGGCCACCTAGAGCAATGGGTGGTGATATAATTTTGTAGAGAATGTTATCATAAAAGCTATGATCGCAAATTTACTTTTACCAAACATAATTTGTTGTAAGTACTGCTGACAGGAGGAAGTTCTGAATGGAAAATGACACTTTTAATAATATCTTCTCTGAATAGGGTAGGTCATAATATGCGCATCCATAAAATTCAACATAATTAACAACCAGGGTCCTTTTCACCCTAAAGAAAAAGTTGGTGGTGGATTAAAGGCATATAGGAGAGTAGAATTCCATCTATGTCAGAATTTAAGAAAATACTTTAAATTACAACAAACCTAATTTTCTCTAGCTGAATCCAGTCCGCAGAGTTATTCTTGGCATATAACACGATGATGCTGGGGTCTGAATAACTAAAGCGACAGGAACCTGACCCTGTAAATAGCAATAACAATAAATTTCAAGGTTAAAAAATGATGCAAATACATATTATCTTTTCTGATAAATATTTTAGATAACCTTTAAACTATTAGATATTTGTCTGGTAACTTCCCCATTCTTCTAAAAATGCTGAAATTTCCTGTGATCTGTTCTGGTAATTATCATTTGATAAATAATCTTAGGAACCAGAAAGAAAGGTAAAATAAATAAAAATTGCAGATTTCTTTAGAGATACATGAACTACTAAATTAAATTGTAAAATAAATACTTAGTGCTATGCCAAGAAATAACTAAGTATTATGGGATGGCTAATAAGGTCATCATGGTTCTTGCAAGTTAGTATCAATTAGGAGTGATTACATTAAATGGTACATAAGTCATTCCACTGAAGAATAAAAACATCATTCTTTTTCTGTGTGTGTATTATCTAAATGATGAGACAGTACATGAGAAACTAAAATACTGTAAAGAAAACTCAAATACTAAATGAATGAGTCCTATTACGGATGTGATTTGTAGTACTCTCCCATAGCCCAGCATTACAGATTTCAAATACAGATTATGTCCCTTTGTGAATATTTGGTGATTATTTATCATGATTATTTTCAATAGTGGAAACACTAGCACCAAAGAAAATTTTTAAGCTGATAAGAATCTGTTTCCACATGTCGAATGAATTCATATAATAAAGCATAGCATGACTCCAATTTCAAAGCTCTCAGAATGCCCAAAACAGCCCTGAAACATTTTCCAGAAGAGTATTGTAATGGATGTAGCACAAATTTTTATACTATCTTTAAAACGACTGAACCAAAAGAAAAAAAAATAGTGTGATTTATGTTTAACTTTCACCCATCTGCTAGAGGAGCCTCAGTCTCAGCAAATGGCTTCTGTTGAAAATTTTACATTTGTAGTGCTCAGGGGTTCCAGGCTTTAATCAGACTCATTTATTTTATCTCAGTGGCGTTTAGTACAAAACCAGTTAGTTTGCAATTGCCAGAACTGGCAGTGTACTAAAAGGCCAAACAGTAGTTTTCCTAGATTTATTCTCACAGCCAAAATGTAAGTGAAAAAGCATGAAAGAAAAGGATATTCAAAGGAAAGCTACCGAGCAGCACTGATCTCAAATGGAAACCCGCCTTATGCTACTTTAATTGTTGCTAAAATTCTACTTTTCATGAGCAGGTGCTTAAAATAAATATCAAACTGTGCGACTGGAAATGGTGACAGGAAGGATTATGTAGGACAAACTTCAATACAAACAAGAATGAGGTCTAGCAGAGAATCTGTGATTTTGAAGGAAAGTTCAAATTAGCCTCAAGAATTTAAATGTTACTCGTGTGCTTCCTTTATGTCTTACACACCATAACTACTTAAAAGCAAACGTATAAGGCAAGTCTCTGCAAAAGGAAAGCATTCAACAAATGATAACGAAAAATGTTCCTTACAGAATGCAATTTCTTGTGAATTGTTTACAAACTAAGAAAGAGAAGGAAAGCTGATACACACAAAAATAAAAATGTGTCAAAATATAGCCTTGAGGACAAATATGACTTCTCTTGTCTATTTTCTTATGCTACCATCTCAGTGTCATGAGGTTAACTTTTTTATGCATCTAGAAAATAAAAAGGCACCCAGCAGATGACTCACTTTTCCTCAGCCACTCAGTAACATTTTCTTCTATCTAAAACATTAGTTTTTGTTGAATGCATCTCTTCCTTGCCATGTCAAGGGATTCTCACTGGCTCTTGCCAGATCTCTACAATAGTGATAGTGAATAGTCAGTCTCCCTGTCCCAGCCTCACCGGTTCTCACCCAGCTAGTGTTGCCAGTGCTCTTTCTGCAAGTCAGCAGAATCGTGTTACCTCTGTGCTTATAAGAATTCCTCAGTCCTTTGAGGGAAAAGCTGCACTTCCATCCTCAGTGGGGTAAAGGTACACAGTTCCTACAGATCAAATGTGTACCCTGAGAAACAGAACTAGCCCAGGGTTATCTTGAAGGCTTCATATATAAAAAGATGACCAAAAAGGCAAAGAGATTCCAACAGAGGGGTGGACAACTGTAAGACCATGATTGGGGCTCAGGGTATGAGTGGTCAGCCAGTGGAGAGGCACTGCCCATGCCAGAGGAACTGAGGTGGAAGGTACCAGCTGGAAGGAGCACTTCCCAAGAGAGCCCTCAGCTTTCGAAATCTGCCTCACTCAGAGGCCACTCTCACCAGATTATCCTTCCAAACATACCAGGCCAATGATAAATGATTCCCTACTCCCGCCCGGTGTTGCTGTATGTAAAACTGGGTAAGTTTTTTCTTCACACAAACCGTCCGAATTGCAATCCCACTGTCCCATAGACTTTGGTCAGCAGAATATGTTTTGTTCTTGCCTAGATTGAAATGGCTGCTTGACTCTGTCTGGGGTGAGAGGAGGAAAGAGTTAGTCATTGCTCATCCCTTTGTCATGTATCCAGGTGCTTAATGTTACTCCTGGCTCCCTGTGCCCAGACACTGTGACACCCCTCAAGGTACCTTCTTAGGGAGTGAGGAGGCAATGCTAAGCAGGCAGCACCTGTAACAGGCACTTCTTTATTTCCTCTCTTAAATCAGAGATATTTATTGCCAAAGTTGAAATTTAAAACCAGAAAGGAAGGACAATTTCAAATGTCAAATGCAAGATATCATCTTACTTGCCTATTCGTTTTCCTCCTTCAGGTCACTTCCAGTGTAATCCCTCACTCTGAGGCAGCAATTTTTTAAGAATTTAAGGAGTTGTTGAAGGAGGAAAGGTAATGGAGAATCATGGCTATCAAGGTGTGGTCTGAGAGGAACTGATGAACTTAAACTGGTCTACAAATGCAAGCACTTTCTTTTGTACTTTCAGGCAAATGAGCAAAGCCCATATACTTCGTTTTTACCCACAACAAGGGTAAAAGTGACTAAGGGTTTCTAAGGTTTGGTAGTCATAAATAAAATTATCAAACATCATGAATTTACTGAGGTCCCCACACAGTCTGAGAAATCTGGCCCTCACACACTGATGCACACAGAATACTTCTATGCCCCCAGTTTGGGGGAAGGAAGGATTTTTTTTGTGAAAGGTAAATGGTTCCAGTGGTCTTGGTTATCAATTCTTGATTTTAAATTGACAAATAAATTGGTGAATGATAAAGATAAACCTACAGTCATAGCAACTGTCACACTATCATATTGTTTACTCAACCCCATAAAATATAACGCAAATTGTTATCAATTGTGCCTATGAATTTGTCATTTTAATAACTTCCTTTGTATGATCAAGTTAAATATAAAAATTCTGGCTTTTAAAAATTTTCTAGCATTTTAATGTAAAATCCTATGTGTAAGTTCATTCTTATTAGGTTAACAATGTAAAACATGTAATTACAAAAAATAGGAACACAGATTATAATGCCCTCATCTTTTCACCCACAAATCCACACGTACCATCCTACCAGTGTTTTCTGCCATCCTCCTCTTACGGTGGATGAAATATTTCTGCTATAATCAAAGGTTAACTTCCTCATGTGGTCTATTTAGATCCCACCTTGCCTTGCTTCTTAAGAGTCCTCCACTCTTCCTCCTGCATCATCAATTTCTCCCAGTGAATTTCCTGGATAATGTCTATTATCTTACAAACATCTAACAATATACAACTCATCTTCTATCTAAAAAAAAAACCAAAAAACTTTCTCGATGTCATGCCCCCACCTTCTGCTCCTTCCCTTCCTACTTTTGCTCCCTTTTCGGGGCAAAACTTCTCCAAGGGGTTGGCTGTCCAGTGATTGCCTCCACTTTCTCACAATCTATTTTCTTTTCCCCACACCATCCAGGCTTCTACTCTCAAATACTCCGTTGATACCACTCTTGGCTAGTCCCCAGGTCACTGGGGAGGTCATGCTGCCAAATCAACAGATTGCTTTCCCAAATTCAGGTTATGTGACTTTGCAGCAGGATTTGTCAAGGCTGATCTGATATTTCTGGGATGTTCTCTTCTCTTCACTTCCACCACCCTCTTGATTTTTCTCCTGCTTCACTGGCCATTACTTCTGAGTCTCCTTTGTGGCCCTTTTCCTCTTACTCTCAAATATTTTTTATTAATTTTTAATTTATAATAATTGCACAGATTTATGGGGTACAGTGTGCTGTTATGATATATGTATACATTCCAGAATGATTAGATCAGCCAATTAACACATCCATCACCTCACATACTTCATTCTTACCTCTTAAATGGGCATATTAATCTTAGTAAGTCAAAATCAGAAGTATTGATTTTCCAGTAACCAAATATTCTGTGTGTCTCTTCATTTCGAATGACACCACTCCAAATACAAACAAACAAACAAAAAAACCTAAATTGGTGTTTAGGAAGAAATATAATAAAATTGTAACCTTATAGAAAAATGGTTCTCTAATTTGTAATATGATGAAGTAACGAGAAAAATCTGATGGTAGGTGTATCTTATAATGTATCACCTAGCCTTTAACAGATCATACTTAATTTTTCTTATTTGAGAGAAGCCTACATGATAATGAATTCAATGCTTATTAGCACTACTAACAATTCTATATAATTTTGTACTCCACTTTCTAGAGTAAAATTGCCTCTGATATAACATATCTTCCAGAGGGGCAGTATGTGTAGGGTTAGGAGAATGGATAGAGGAGACAGGCTGCCAGGGTTGCAATCTGAGCTTTGACACTTCTAAGATGTGTGACCTTTGACATGTCTTAAGTTGTGTGGCCTTGGGCAAGTCACTTACTCTTTCTGTGTCCTAACTTCTGCACTTGTAAAATGTGAAAAATGACAGCAACTGCTTCACAGAACTGTTGTAAAAATTAAGGCATTAACACAAGAAAAGTACCTAGAAAATAGTTACTGGTGCATACTATTTAATAAAGTTTAGCTATGATTGAGTATTTCCAAAATTTATTTTTTAAATTCATTTATCCCAGAAAAAGGAGGTAATGCCTGATCATATTTGTTCATGGACTAAATATTAAATTCAACTACTACTTACTAAAGAACTTACAATACACTTTTCCTCTACAGTTTCTTTTACTTTGGGCTATTCCCCTACTCTTTACTGGACATGCTATTAATTCAATAACAATATGAAAACTGAGACCTAACTGAGTAGCCCATCTATTTGTTAGCATCATTGGCAAATATACTAGTAGGGAAAGAGAAGAATCTCCTTTTACTTGTTGAAAAAAAAAGGAGCTGCTCTGAGAGTAGGCTAGTAAGACAGATTAGGAAAAGTGGTACACTTCGTAAGGTCTATACAGCTGCTAGAGTGGAGTTAAAAATTTAATTGTGCAGTTCCAAGCATCCAAAGAAACCAGAAAATCTGATTAGTTAGAATTTTAATAGTACCCATGCAAAAAAATTTCCAGCAACTCAAGAGAACAATTATAGGGGTTATGAACAGATAGGCCCTGCTATAGACATTTCTACTTTACAAGTAAGGAAACGAGGGTAAAGAGGTTAAAAATTTCACCCAAGGACACCTACTAACAAATGAGATTCAGAATGGAGTAGATATAAATCCATGCTTTCGACTACTTTACTATGCTTCTCCTGGTGTACAAAACACTCTTTCTTCTTCTTCTTCTTCTTTTTTTTCAATAGTGCTACATTTTCACAGGGTACATGAATGTATTAGGACGGATTTATGTCCTGTTGCTTCTACTCAGGCTCATGACTTAAGGCCATAATGGTCTTGTTTTTGATAAAGAGAGAAAAACCAAAAGGACTGAACCTTTAACCCCGCTGCTAGTCATCATCTCAACTCTCTCTCAGGTTTTACCATGGTAGAAGATTACAGAAAAACTGAACCAAGAAGAAATACCATGTGTACTTGGGCATCACTTCTCTGCACATTCCTTGACCATTCCTCTCCTTTCCCTGCCCTCATAGCCTGTCACACAAACCTGTAGACCCTCCTTTTGCTCATCTGTTTATGGACAGGGGTCTCACTATGTTGCACAGGCTAGAGTGCAGAGGTGGGATCAGAGTTCGTGTAGCCTCAAATTCCTGGGCTCAAGATATTCTCTCACTCCAGCCTTCCAAGTAGTTGGGACTACAAGTGTGAGCCACCATACCCAGCCCTACATATTTATTAAATTTATACCCGTTTTTTCCCTTTACCACCACCTCCTTAGATCATCGTTCACCCAGATCAACGTGAGAACCTCCTAACTGGGCGCTCAAAAGAAATACACAAAAATTAACCTTCTAAAGAATTTCTTTATTATGTATTTGCTTAAAAAAAAAAAAAAACTATAGGAAGGCACTATAAAGAGAGCTAAAAATGTTGCATTCCAAGAAAAGTAATACCCCAGCATTTTCCAACTCAATTATGTGAAAAGTATTAACCTGATATAATATTCCAATCATAAATTTAAGATATGCATGTAATTCATATTTGCTTCCTAAATAACACATTCCGTGATGGCTTCCAAATCTAGTTCTTTTTTTTTTTGAGATAGAGTCTTACTCTGTCATCAGGCTGGAGTGCAATGCGTGATCTTGGCTCACTGCAATTTCCACTTCACGGGTTCAAGCAATTCTCCTGCCTCACCCTCCCAAGGAGCTAGAACTACAGGCGGGTGCTACGACGTTCAGCTGATTTTTGTATTTTTAGTAGAGACAGGGTTTCACCATGTTGGCCAGGACGGTCTTGATCTCTTGACCTTGTGATCCGCCTGCCTCAGCCTACTAAAGTGTTGGGATTACAGGCATGAGACACCACACCCGACTGCAAATCTATTTCTTTTTTACAAAAATTTGACCTCTCAGATAAGCAAAACAAACAAAAAACTATTTCTAAAGTTACAATTTTACCATAAAGAAATAATATTTACCAGTGTAAAACAGTAGCCAGTACTTGTTATTTAAAAATGAAGGAATAAAAAGAATGACAGATATTTCTAAACAGTTGCTACCTTTTAATGTTGGAAAGATTCATCAGTATAATTCTAACAAATATTTTATTGTAAACTTGGTCTGATCTAGGCACTACTTTACCTAATCGAAAATTACAACTGAAATAGGTATCTACTTTTATCTGGTTCTATTTAAAATACTACTGTCCCTAGTATCATTTAGAAAAAATAGACAAGTAACTTCCCACTTTTGTCACAGGAAGCCAGGCCAAGATGATGAATTAATCAATCAATTCATCAATGAGTTCATCAATAATCACCAACTATTAAAAGTATCTCTTATGTTAGAAGTATATGTGAACTCAAAAGCCTAGTTGCTGTCTTGTGATTCAGACTCATTTCTTTTAACCTCAGCTGTCATTGAGAAAAAAAAGTAGGAAAAACAGACCCTCTAACTAGCCCTTCTCACTTAAGAAGTAAAACATCATTTAGTACTGACATTTCCATAAGGGCTGCTGTGGCCACCCAAACACCAGTGGGTATGACTCTTGATGCTGGCTAGTCCTTCTGCTCGGTTAGCTCTCTTACATGATTCAGGCCTCTGTTTAATGGTTACACCCCTCAGATGCCTTACCCTGGCCACCTGTAATAAAATGCTAACCCCATCACTCATTGACCTCTGATTTAATTTTTTCATTGCATTTATTACTCCCTGACATGTTCATTTATTTGATGGTTGCCTCCTCTCACCAGAATGTTGGCCCCTCCAGAGCAAAGATTTTGTTTCACAAATTCTAAGTGCCTTGAGAGCTGCTTCACACAGAAGAGGAGCTCAATGAACACTTGAATGAATGAAGGCAATAAAGCCCTTCAGAGACTCGCCAGTTAAACTCCAGGAAGAGTGTCTTTTGGAAATACAATAATAATATTATTATTATTAACTTTTCTGTAGTACCTATTTTCAGCAGGATAGGGAGACGAGGTGATTTACAACCCCTGTCCACTATTACAAACACTGATGCTCTTCTAGGAAGAGCCAGAAGGGCAGCATCTCAGGCTGGCACCAAGTATTATCTGGGTAACAACATCACATAGTTCTGCCAATGCTACATTTCTGTTCCTCTGTTTAATATCTTTCCCTGGTGATAAAATAAGCTACAAGTATAAATCAACTACAGTTGGTTAAAGATATGGTGACTGCTTTAATATTTCTTGTAAGGGCTGCCTTAATTGAAACAGAAAACATAATAACCATGTTTTCAGCCAAACTAAATTCCTGCTTAACTCATGGTTCATTGTTGTTACCCAGTTCTAGGACTTAGGACCACAGTGGTAGGACATTTAAGAGATCACAAAGATGAACGTGCTTACTTGTGAGGGGCCCAGGCAGCCTCTACCACTACCCATGGTTATGTGGGGAGTTCAACTGGCAGAGAAAGGACTATATGGCTTGACTCCCAAATCAGTGCTCTTTTTCCTCTACTCATTTATACCAACAGTAAAAGTTGTTTGCCAGACTGGATTAAGAAAATGTGGCACATATACACCATGTGTATACTATCTGTATACTATGCAGCCATAAAAAAGGATGAGTTCATGTCCTTTGCAGGGACATGGATGAAGCTGGAAACCATCATTCTCAGCAAACTAACACAAGAATGGAAAACCAAACACTGCATGTTCTCGCTCATAGGTGTGAGTTGAACAATGAGATCACTTGGACACAGAAAGGGAAACATCACACACTGGGGTCTGTCGTGGGGTGGGGGGAGGGGGGAGGGATAGCATTAGGAGATACACCTAATGTAAATGACGAGTTAATGGGTGCAGCACACCAACATGGCACATGTATACATATGTAACAAACCTGCACGTTGTGCACATGGACCCTAGAACACAAAGTATAATTAAAAAAAAGAAAACTTACTAAAATTGTAAAAAAAAAAAAAAATTGTCTGTCGGTATATGAGTCATAAAGTGATATGTCTATGCTGCAGAATATTCCAAATATATAAAAAAATCCATGGCTTAAAATATCTACATTAAATAAAAAACATTATTTTGCATTAATGATTATTTCTTATTGAGAATCAGAACAGTAGCTATAGCAGTATATAGAAATCTCTATGGTCCCTATACGACAAGGCAAAAGCAATAGAACATGAAATAAAGGGAAGATAAGATGTAATCAGAATTTGAAAGGGAAAGTTGAGGCAACTTGCAGTGGGAGTAAGAAAGGAGGAAGGAAGTGTCAATAAGACGAACGTCGGAATGTGAACGTATATTATCAGTGCAACAAATCTAAGTGTAATGCTCAATTGCAACATATTTGTCATAGACAAAAGAGGATTTACCACGAAGCTGATGAAGCTTCGGCTTCACGGCCCTCACTTTGGTCAGCACTATCTAAGGTCCTGGGAGAAGCTCTAGCAATATAGTCTGATGGCCATGTTTTATAACACTTGCAGTTGGTTAAGATCATGGAAATACATTTATCTTGGGTTAGTGTGATATAGTTATGTGGTTTACTTTCCATTTTGTAGTCTAGTCATGTCATTCTCACTATAAAAACAGCTTCCAGGAACTCCTATGCCCACTGTGCTGATACATCCAGCATCATGACTCAAGGATAATGATGATACACTATTTAATGAGTGACGTCAATTCAGAGAGCAGCTAAGATTAGTCGCTGCACAAGGGAAGTTGAAATGTCCTGAAATATAAATAAGAGAGAGGTTTTCCAATTCTATAACGATTCTAAAAATCTAAATGACATGATCAGTAAGGAGTTGCAAAGGCAAATATTAAGCATCAACTCTGATCTAACAAGCTAGAGGCAGAATACCCTTTCTATTATTTCCAGAAAATATTACAAAATTGTTGTCATAGGAAAAGGCGATTTAAGAGTACACGGCCGGCCGGGCATGGCGGCTCACGCCTGTAATCCTAGCACTTTGGGAGGCTGAGGCTGGCAGATCATGAGGTCAAGAAATCAAGACCATCCTGGCCAACATGGTGAAACCCCGTCTCAACTAAAAATACAAAAATTAGCTAGGCGTGGTGGCCCGCACCTGTAGTCCCACCTACTCAGGAGGCTGAGGCAGGAGAATCGCTCAAACCCAGGAGGCAGATGCAGTGAGCCGAGAGTGTGCCACTGTACTCTAGCCTGGCAACAGAGCGAGACTCCGTCTCAAAAAAAAAAAAAAAAAAGATATAAGGAAAAAAGTACTATAGAACATTTCAGGCAGTTAACAAAAATGTTATATTTCTTGATTTTGTGATGTTTGTGGTACAGTCAATTTGGAACAATTTGTAATTTGTTTTTACTTCTTTTTGCATTCTTAATAATTTTTCACATTTGTACCCAATTTGGAATGTGTAATTTTGTATTTTTTTCCTTAGAGAGAGACCCTAACCCTCACTCAAGTTGTTTAAGCTTCAAAGGTGGACCTACACAACTCAGACCCACCTCTGTACAGAGCTTGTACTGTGCTACATTCCTACATTTCAAAAATGTCTTAAACCACAGGTCCCAGAGCAAGGCAATCCAGACTACAAAGTTCATTTTCCACTTTGCTTAGCATGGCACAATCAAATGTATTTAATGACAGGACAAGAATAAAGACAGAATAAGAATTTGAAATTTTTGAAATTCTTTTCTTCTCTTAAGGCCGGTTTGACTCAATTAAAATATTTATATATGGAAGTGAATCACAGTACGACTAGATTAGGATTGATGAAATGACTTCTAAGCAATGTTTACACACACAAAAATGCCATTTTTTTAAAGGCAGGGTCTTGCTCTGTTGCCCAGGCTGGAGTGCAGTGGTGTGATAACAGCTCACTGCAGGCTCAACTTCTGGCATTTAAGGCATCCTCTCGCATCAGTCTCTCAAGTAGCTGGGATTACAGGCACCCGCCACCATACCTGGCTAATTTTTTTGCATTTTTTGTAGAGACAGGGTTTCACCATGTTGCCCAGGCTGGTCTCAAACTCCTGGGCTCAGATGATCCGCCTACTTTGGCCTCTCAAAGTGCTGGGATTACAGGTGTGAGCCACCACACCTGACCTGCCATTCATTTTTGACTGTGTTGTCAAAATGAAACCTACACTGACCCTCATAAACCTCATTAAACCTCAGGGACTCAGAAACCGGAGAGAACCTGTAACTTCCAAGGCTTGCTAACTGGAATGTTTCTGTGCTATGCCGGCCTGGAGAATCCTAAAGAGCTTTTAGAGTTTATAATCTCAAGAATACATAAGCACATGAACCTGCAGCAATTATGTACTAATCAAATGCAATCCATATTAAGTACATAAAAATTCTGCTCATTGTGCAGTAGCTTATTTACTATAGTATACACATAATATATAAAGAGCCAGGAAGTTTCCAAAATTCACAAATTAACTTTGTTTTTTCTTTCCATCCCTCTTGAGTAGTTGGCATAATAACAAACAATATAAAGAATAGCTTGATTTGATATAAAATCAAAGCCACTTAAAAATGCAAGTATTAGTAACTCCTACTGAAAATTAAAGAGTTACTTCCTTCCTTGGAATAATAGCCATATAGGTCCATAACCCCTTGAAATTAAATGAATTCCATAATTCAAATAACTTAATTAAATTATAGATTTCAAAAAGGCAATATGCTGCATATGCCACGCCTAGAGCAGCACTCTATATTCCAACACATTAATACTTCTGCAGTGAAATGCATGATAATTCACATAAGTAACAGAAATAATGATCATAAATAGCTTTAAATCCTTTCAACACAGGTCTTGCTGCCAAATGAATTCAGGTCATGTCAAACTTTGCCATCACATACATTTTTTAAAAACTGGCTTGTGATATTTCCATATTTTTTGTAATACGAAATTGCAGATTAGGGATTGTGAGCCTGTATCTTCAAGAATTACATCTATTTTGTTTTACTTTTATAGAAGGATCAATCAATTGGTGTTTAGTCTTTCAAGGCCTGGGTAGTTGCGGGTAGTTTTTTTTATTTGGTTATATCATTCCCCACCAATCCCAGGACTTTTCAAAGTAAATCACAGTAGAATGCAATAGAAGGAGCTACTGTTATCTTGGGGATTGGTAGTGGTTGCTGGGAGCAGCCTCTTTCCCCAAAGCTCTGCCTTAAAAATGAGCTGCCTTTTCAAATGCAGCACAGAGCCACAGAAGGAGAGAACTGATCTCACAGAATTTATACATGGGGAAAATCACTGCCAGAAATCATGCCTCTAGATAGCTCAGTGGGACCCATAAATACTGAAGGCTTGAGGAGTGTCTGGACAGAACCCTATTGAGGATTCCTGCAGTGCGAGTGCTGCCACTGCCATTACTCAAAACTCAGACCTCAAAGACAAGCATAGCTCTAGGAGCTGCATGTAAACAACAGCATTTGATATAGAAAGATCATAAAGTTATAGAATGGATGCAATCTGGCTACTCAGAACTCCTGCCACAAACTAGAACAACTCTTAGCAGGATCAGCGCATCCTTTCATCTTTTCTAGATAGATAGATAAAAGGAGAACGGGACCATTAACTGGAGGTTGCAGTGAGTGGAAAGAGAAAGAGATGAATGGGCAAACTTTAGGGAGCTTTTACACAGCTAGAAACTGTTACTCTCAGGGAATATTACATGTTTCTGTAGACTAGGGCATTCAAGGAACAGACTTGCCTCATTCTACATTGAAATATGAAAAATGTGATGAGTAACATAACTAGTTCTGGCATTTACCCCTTTTTTTGAAGCTAAGGGTGAATTTTGAGGTATTATTCACTAGGCAGAAAATACACTTACTCTACCCCCCACACACACAAAATTAAGAAATACAACAAAAGCTTCTTTGCTACTTTGCAATTCTTTTTCAAATAACTCTGCCCCAAATAAGACCATTATTACCCAGATTATCAATAGTTTGATAGTTCTATGAACAGCACTGTAGAAAAATGATTATATCACACTTAGATTTTAATTTCCTTCTTTACCATCTGCCAGAAAATCCCTAAAAATATTAGCTCTCTTGGCCCATGGTATCAAAATATTCTACTCTTAAGTAGAACAACATCTTGATGACATGGCAAGTCTAGGAGTACTAACTCATGAACAGTATCTAAAATATGACTCCCAGTTTTAAGCATATAATGCTGTAATTTCCAGGATGGCTGGTATTATATATATATATATATATATATATATATATATATTAAACCAGGATGGCTGGTTTAATATATATATTATATATATTTTAGTTTTCACTCTGTTTTATTCTCCTAGTACAAAAACCTACACTATATAACATTTTATATATCTGAGCATTTTGTTTGATAATATGACTATCTATATAAATTTGTTCCAATAATTTTTAAATTTTATAAAAATATGTGTTTATTTTCTAATAGCTAGCTTTTTGCTTGATAATATTCAAAGCAAATTGTTTTTATTACTCTTATTACCTTACTGTACATCATATATCCACAGGGTACTTTGGAAAACAGAGTTCAAGGCAGGAGGGAAAATCTACTGGGAAGATGAGAATTTGGTTCTAAGCGTGCTATTTTACCAATTCTCTGATCACGGGTAAAATAAATGCATGAGAAATGGCTACATAGGGAATGCGGTTGAGTCAATGATCTGCCTGGTTGGTATGCACTCAGCTGCTCTCCCCCATGCCTGACAGTGTGTGCACATCCCACCATGCAGAGCAGCTTCTGGCTCTCATGAAATACAGGCTCCATTTGCCTTGCCTATGCCTGCACATAGAGGCAACTCACGCTTTGTTGAAGTTCAGGGGCCTCAGCCAAAAGGGCAGCAGTTTGATTCGTGGGTAAGAAGCAGGGCAGGAAAAAATGGTTACTGTATCGGATAATGCTTTGTGGCAGCCCAGGCGGGAAGTGTCCTGGGGCTTCTCAGTCCCAAATGACAGGGATGACAATTGTGACTGAAAGAAGCCCACAGATATTACTTTAATTAAGAATAGTTCCATTCTGCATGAACAGAAATCCTCTAATTACTCTTGGATCTGTCAAGAACTGTTCTTGACAGAGCAAACAAATTTAATTTTGGTAAATTATGATAATCAAAATTAAGATAATTATTTTATGAATAGAAATTATAAATTTAGAGAAATGAATATCCAAAGGTTTTGGTCAGCCCAAATTATCAATTAATTTGGGCTAGGGAATTTGGACAGGGAAGTCTAGAGTTTATGTCTATACCTTTGTTTTGCCCACCAAAAATACCCATGGGGGAATTCAGCATTTATTAAGTGAGAAAACATATTTCAAGGACATTGTTGTATGGGGGAACATAATATACAAGCAAAATTTTCATTCTAAGCATCTAAAAACTGATAATAAGGATTAAGAGAGGTCAAATAAAGTAGAAGAATAAAATCAATAAAAATCTTCAAAAATATTCTATACGTGAACTAAAAACATGCTTCCTTTATACTTGAAAGTATTTTTCTCATAAAATATAGAAAAAGAATCAGGTTTGAAAAGCAACTGCCTTCCACTTTCTGTTTTATATTTATGTTTAAAATGAGGCTACTAGTAATAATCTCTGTTTTGACTATCAGACTTACAAACCTTTCTTTCTGGCTAAATGTGACAGTGCATGATTTATTGTACTTAATATTTTGTCCCTTAGTCACTTCCCTGGCTGAATCTCCCAAACCTCATTAGGGGACTTCTTCCAGTTCATGGCAGATGGACAATGACCACAGGATATAAAATGAACAGCTGTCCTCCTCCCTGCTTGTGCTCTTCTCCCTTCCAGTCCTATCCCTCTTCCCTCACTTCCAAAATATTTATATTTCTTCATTATCACTGGTACTCCTACCATAATGGAGACAGGGATCCATCCTCTCCCAGTTTATGGAATGCCAAGCCACGTTCCAACCACTTCCAAGTGCCCAACCCCTGCAAGTTTTCTCCCAGGCCCACAGTAGAGAACTCTTGCCATGTTGCATGAAACACAAGGAAGAGAAATGTGTCTGGCTTTGCCAGGTTCCCTGCCAGGCCGTCCTCCTTTCCCCAGGGCCCATGTAAACTACGCCCGGATGCTCATGCCTGGCCCATTTTCTAGGAGGACTAATCCCCACCCTGGGCAGCAAGTGTTAAGTATCTCCTCTCCTCCACTCATGGCAATCTGGAGACAGCATTAATATCATTGTTGTTGTCTGGCTCTGACCTTGGTCCCCACTTCTTAGCAGGGCTCCTGCGTCTTGTTCTTCCTACAGGGTGCCATTTCCCTAACCTACACTGTGACGCCTGACCCTCTGGTGGTACCATAACTGCTCTTGTCAATCTCTTTCCCAAATAATGAAGTCCTCCCTCCAGCCCTCCCTCTTTCCCGGACTTTCCAATAAATCACACTGTCATTCTCCTCTGTAGTCTGCGTCTGTTAATCAGCAATGTTTACTGCCATACTTGTTTTCTTCTCCCATGTGGACCCTCCCCCTACCCCTCCCCTCTATTTGATAATAAACTTCTCAAAGATTGGGGTAGCATCTTAGGCTTTGCTTTCTCTACAGTGAACATAAGTACATTATGATACATATAATAAACATTCTAAAGATCCTAAAGATCTTCTCTTTGACAGATGAGTCCCTGGTTAATTGACAAGAAAGTGGAAACTGCTGTGCTAGCAATGAGGGAGGCTCCGTGGGCGTGGGATTCATACAGCCAACAGACACATGAAAAAATGCTCATCATCACTGGCCATCAGAGAAATGCAAATCAAAACCACAATGAGATACCATCTCACACCAGTTAGAATGGCAATCATTAAAAAGTCAGGCAACAACAGGTGCTGGAGAGGATGTGGAGAAATAGGGACACTTTTACACTGTTGGTGGGATTGTAAACTAGTTCAACCATTATGGAAAACCGTATGGCAATTCCTCAAGGATCTAGTACTAGATGTACCATATGACCCAGCCATCCCACTACTGGGTATATAACCAAAGGATTATAAATCATGCTGCTATAAAGACACATGCACACGTATGTTTATTGCGGCACTATTCACAATAGCAAAGACTTGGAATCAACCCAAATGTCCATCAGTGACAGACTGGATTAAGAAAATGTGGCACATATACACCATGGAATACTATGCAGCCATAAAAAAGGATGAGTTTGCGTCCTTTGTAGGGACATGGACGCAGCTGGAAACCATCATTCTTAGCAAACTATCACAAGAACAGAAAACCAAACACCGCATGTTCTCACTCACAGGTGGGAACTGAACAATGAGATCACTTGGACTCGGGAAGGGGAACATCACACATCGGGGCCTATCATGGGGAGGGGGGAGGGGGGAGGGATTGCATTGGGAGTTATACCTGATATAAATGACGAATTGATGGGTGCTGATGAGTTGATGGGTGCAGCACACCAACATGGCACAAGTATTCATATGTAACAAACCTGCACGTTATGCACATGTACCCTAGAACTTAAAGTATAATAATAATAATAATAATAATAATAATAATAATAATAATAAAGAAACTGGAAACTGCAGGCTCAGACTAAATTCTAACAATGCCCATGGATTTCATTTAGTATACTCCCTTGCTTCAGAAGTCAAGAATGAGGATAGTATTCCGCACCAATGTGGAACAGTATGAAATCCCTAAACTAACCTAGGAATTCAATTTAGTTACATGTTTTTTTTAGTTCTAGGTATGAGCCAAATTCTGTCCTACATACAGAAAGGGACGCTTGTACATTCCTTAGCCCTCAAGGAATATTTAAGTTAGAAAAGGTGAAAGTGAATGTGCAGAAATGGTCAGTGTATATATCAAAGCAGAATGAAGTACCTGTCATAAAATAAATTCAGAGGAGGTGGGGTTTCAAAGATATCAGGCTGGGGCAACGGGATGAGTTTTCATGGAGGAGTGGTGTTTGAGAGACCATTTGGTCTACATCAATAATGAATTTCTTCTCATCCTGTAGTTCACTGCTGTATTTCTTCTACTAGAACAGTCCCCTCAAAATGTTAACAGCACAGATTTATGAATGAATCGCTGACATTTATTTTTCTAAGCCTCATCAGATGAATGACAAATTGAATATCTCAAAAGAGAAAGGGGATAATACTTACGTCAAATTGTATATTTTAATTCATATAAAAATATTTAATTATCAGTTCTAATAATTAAATAATACTTATAATTAATCTCAACAATCTTTGCCAGAACTTTGGGCTTAGTGGTATTTTACAGGATTTCAGAATATTCTCTTTTATTACTTAAGCTAGGGCTTAAGAGTTTGGGGTGAGGTGGATTTGAAATATATATATTTATAAATATTATATATAAATACATGTTATATATATTTCATTTAAACTCATTTTTAAAAATAAACATTTCCTAAAAAGGTCACTTCTGGGATGACAAAGCAGGATACCCTGCATCATAATCAGTTTCACTCCTTTACTTACCAAATTTTAGTTAACATAGAGGTATTCCATATATAAATATTTCATTTTTTGTTTTAATATAGATATTTGAAGATCTGGAAATCAAATCTTAAATCTTAGTTGAATATATTTTATATCCAATAATCTCACCCCTAAATAAAACATGTACTTAACCTTATAAAACATATGTATTATTTTTGCCATTAAAATTTTCTAATGTTTTATTTATTTCTGTTTTGGGCTCAGGTCACCGAAGATTTTGTTAGTCTCATACTTAGAAGTGTCCATGTTTCAGAAGAGGTGCTCACTATTCCATCATAAGTTCCTCAAGGTCTTACTCACCAGGGAGAGTGATTTTCGAAAAAAAAATGAGAATCTAATTTTACATATATTTCAGTAAGTTCGTGGAGGAAATGAGCAATAATTCATACCAAGATATGGAGGAATCGATTTCTCCTCCTCTTGAATTACCTGTTCTAAAAGAGTTGAGAGAGAATTTCTCTACTGAATCAAGTTCTGAGTAATTAAGATGTTTATGAATTAGGCTCAAGGGAAAAATCAACTGCTTTTCTTATGCTAAGTGAAATACAATACCTTTTACAAGTGACATTTTATCCTTTACATCTATTAAAGAAAAAATAATACCAGATCTCTTTTCTTTCACAAAGCAATATTCCAATTCAGCTAAGATTATTTTCAGCTTTTATAATTTCCAGTTTTTATTTTTCAAAATACGCTCGTGTAAACAGAGTGGCTCTCATTCATCTCTGAGACTCCATAGCACGTACGGTACAGAAGGAGAATAATTCAGGCCTAAGAACATTTGTACATCTTAATATGTAAATACAAAGCATTTATGATTTAATGACTTCCTTCTGTCTTGAAATGATAAAAACAAAAACAAAGCAGAAAAAAAAAAAAATTAAACACACGTACGAAAATAAAACCCGAATGTTTAGGACATCCATGAGTAAAACTCAAGAGAAAAGGTACTAATCCTATAAATCATGAACAAATAACAGATTCTAGTTAGCTCAGTAATTACATACTGATAAACACATGCATATATATTTCTGTCTACTTGTTTCACTTAAAGCATAGTTAACTGATGATTCTCAGTTTCTTTCTGGGTAATCTTTTCCATTGACTGTGGTCCTCAGATCATCTCCCCCAAACCCGCTTTTAGCATGAAATGTCTGCATCACATCAATTTAACACTTGGTAACATACTATTATAGATGTCTTTGTAATGGTTACTTGTCACTCAGGCAAGAAATATTTATGAGCATCTATTTATTATGAGTCCCTGGGCTAGTGACTGAGGATACTGTGATGGACAAGATAGATTTGTCTGGCAAGCCAAACTATTTATTCTTCATGGTGTGTTTCTAAATGCTTTACCTTTATTCTTTGTTTGGCTAATGAATCCTATTAATCTGATGTAAGAGGTAAGCTAAACTGAACAAGCATATTACTTAGTAAATTCTTTTAGAGTGACTCAATGCAGATCTCTATCAAGGAAATGACAAAGTCACCCCTAACACAACTACCCAAATAATTTTTCTGAAGAATTAATTTTATTCTATTTCTCTATTGCTCAAGACAGAAAGAGGTTCTTTTGCAGACCTCTATTAAATAGCTAAAGAACAACATTATTTTACTTTTAAAAGGCTAAATTAAATGAGTTTAAAACCTCCATTTAATATTTATCTCTCTATTAAATAAGTTGAAGCCCTGAGCTGATACAGATTAGTGTTCAGATAGATGCAGCTTTATCTGACATTGCTCATAGCTGCCAGGCCCAGTTCCTCCGCTCTAGGAGGGCACGCATGTTTCCCTCCAATGCCTTGCCTGTGTTCATTCTGCCTCATCACCTGAAAAACCTTTCTCTGTCCTTTCAAGTGACTCAGGTTGTTGACAGGGATTCTCCTTCCTAAGAAGTCTTCCTAAAGGACCTCATTAGGCACTGCCACCCTGGGGACCTATATACAGACCCACCCTGTTTACAACAATGCCACTTTCTAGAGATTTCATGCTCTGTATGTACCCAGTGCCTTGTTAAATGTGTTCTGTTTTCTCACTTATTTTGTTTTCCCAGAGTTAAAGCCAGCTCAAGCAAATACTGAGCACATAACAAATATTCAATGAAATTTTGTTAAGTGAATGATGGACATGAAGTGCTACCGGCATTTTCTTTGGACCCTCAACCCTGCCTGAGAAAGCAGAGTTCGGAGGCATCTGTAGGATAACATTTTGCAAGGGCGTTATCTCAAATTTTTCTTCCTACCCCAGAGGAAATCTAAAGGAAGCGGATAAATACCCCTAAGGCTACAACTATAAATTCTACAAGTTGAATCTAATGAATCAAGTGAGAATGGTAGCAAATCTATGCCTCAGCACAGAAATGGATACAAGATCTTTCATTGGAATGGAAAAATGAAGAGTTCTAAGAATATTTTAGGACACTTTCCAAGATGATTTAGCTATGGATAACATGATAAATTTCATCTTGCAGAAATGCATTTTCAGGATTCTTTAACTTTTAAAATCATTTGGTTAAGACAGCCTTACATTTATGTATATATATGTATGAGTGTGTATATGTGTATATATACATGTACATAATCTATATACACATGTATAATAAATATACATTATATAAACACATCAGATATACACATGTATGTATACATATATAACGTAATATATGTATATATTGTATATACCATGTGTGTGTATGTGTGTATTTGAAAGAACTGAGAGAGCATTGCTGCTAAACATTGGCATGATGGAATTTATTTGAGACACCCCTTAATAATTCAAGCAGTTTGTATATGAGGAATTTGGAGGAATTTTGGAGTCTTTTGGATAACATTTGTTATGCAACTGAAAATGTTTACAAGAGCAATATGAAAGTATCAACACAATAATTTCTCCAATTGTGGATCAATTATGAACATAATTGATCACTCAGGTCATAAATAATAATGGAATTCCCTAGAAAACTTTTTGAATCATTGTGTTACACAGTGAACATTTAACATTTAATATCCTAAAGTACTTCCTAAGGAGTGAACTAAAACTAACTGAACATATGTAACCATATTATTAGTATAGATTTGGAGAATTCCATAGTACACAAGGAAATGTAAATGTTGAATTGTTAACATATAGTTTTTTTATAACATAATCTTAATATAATTTTTGAACTGACTATAAATAAAATGGTTATGTTGGTTGCTATTGGATTGGTTGGATTCATTTTAATTTCTATTTTGGTATCTGATTACTATGGATACACACAATTATGGCATTTCTAGAATTTGTGAGTGTTCCTCAATCTTGCCCTCATATCACTCAAATAAACAGAATGATGTCACACCCTCATACCTCATAAACATCCATATAAACAAATGATAATGAGATACCCAAAAACAATTCTGGAAAGTTCTGCCCACTATACTGTATTCACCACATACCACCACATACCATACAACAGATGGTTTGCTACATTGTTTCTTTCCCATCCTAACTCTTCTTGGTTTCCCACAATTTTTTACTCTCAAAATGTAGTAAGTAAATTCACCAATGAAGTTTATAAACAATAAATGACAATTTCTTTTACTAAATATGTTCCATTTCATTCCTAGGATATGTTAAAATTTCACTTTTGATTCTAAAACTGCCACCTGAAAAGATTTGTAAATGTATTTTTAGTTATAAACTTGAGATCTCTTTTTCTCATTTCCTTCCTCCCTCTTTCCTTCCTCCTTCCACCCTTCCTTCATTTTTTCCTTACTCTCTCTCTCTCTCTCTCATTCCCCAATTCTGTTACTCTTCCTGTCTTTCAGTGGGATACAAATCCATGCTTTAAATAACATAAGTTGCCCTGACGGGCTACAGTCTTCTGGCTTGTGGGGAGACCAAGGGTTCTTGCTAAGTCCCATGTTTGTGTCTAGTCCTGAGACCTTGGCCCTGGTGCTTGCTCTGGGTTTTGAGTCTTAGGTAATAAACCCTTCATTCTCTGATTACCTCCTCTTCTTGGTACTTTTTCATCAACTCTATTGTAATTGGTACAAATGAAAGGCAAGGAAATAGAGAATCTAAGCCATATTACCAGTATACTATTCACCAAAATGTAATTTTTCCCCTTTAATAAAGGATAATTTAATCAGCATAGGAGCTCTCCTCCCTTAAATAAAGTATGAATAATATTAGGAGACATGTATTTTAAAATTGATTCTCGTGTTCTTTAATTGCTTAAAGACAATATCTGAAACTACTGTTCATTTCTTTAACAAAAAGAACAAGTACTCAAAATACTGATACATTATTAACCATTATTCAGCTTATTTTTATATATTAACAGCATAATTAATCTAAACACATGTATTCTGATTAAGAGGCTCTAAGTTGCCTGTCATGCTACAGTTAAAAAAATTATTTTTGTAGCACCACAACTCTTTAAAAATAAAATATTCTTTTGATTATAAAAACATTATGTGTTTGCTACAGAAGAGTTAGGATACACTTGTTAATAAGTCAAAGAAAACTCTTTCATCAAAAAAATATTATTTTTGTTTTTCCTGATGCTTAGCTTATGATCATACATGGACTTCTGAACTGCCTGTAAACTGTTGTAGGTAATACTGTCAACTGGAGAAGAAAACCCAAAATGTAACCAGGTGATTTCATATAGTACCTGCTACATGGGCTGAAACAAGGCACTCTGATGAAAAAGTGACAAATACATGACTTAAAGAAAACTGTTCTGCCGGGCGCGGTGGCTCAAGCCTGTAATCCCAGCACTTTGGGAGGCCGAGACGGGCGGATCACGAGGTCAGGAGATCGAGACCATCCTGGCAGACAAGGTGAAACCCCGTCTCTACTAAAAAATACAAAAAAACTAGCCGGGCGAGGTGGCGGGCGCCTGTAGTCCCAGCTACTCGGGCGGCTGAGGCAGGAGAATGGCCTGAACCCGGGAGGCGGAGCTTGCAGTGAGCTGAGATCCGGCCACAGCACTCCAGCCTGGGTGACAGAGCGAGACTCCGTCTCAAAAAAAAAAAAAAAAAAGAAAACTGTTCTTCAGCACAATCAACCACAGTGGGCTCCTGGCTGTAGAACACTGGCTTGCAATTTGGAATAGAGGGCTCCTGAGGGAAACAGTCCTTTCGCTAATGGCGGACCTTCTAAGATATGGAAGCGACAGGAGGATGCTGTTCTGAGCATGGCTGCTGGACATCTGCAATTCTCATGCCACAGGGAACGACCAGGAGGGGGTTTCACTCTTATGGGACCTAGCCCCATTAAAAGACAGCATCTTTCTTCCCCTAGAACATTTCCTTTGTAAATGTATACCAGTTATTCATAAATACATACCTTTGAAAAATAAAATGTAAGGTAATAGAATAGACAGCAAAACTGCAAACACTCGATCAAAAGGCACCCTATTTTACTGAATGCTTTGGGTAGGAACTTTTAGCTCTAAAACAAAAGCACTTAAAAGAAACATTGCCAGACACAGTCATTGTTTTCATTATCTATGTTTGAATTTAACATAGATTATTCATGCCAAACATGAAGCCTTAATTGGTTTCTTTCAGTTACCAGTAATTATCTCTCGCACTACCAGTTAGTCAGACCTCAGGAAATAGAAGATATTTCAATCTTAATCTGAGCAAAACACAACCAGGAAGGTAATCCTGATGTAATAGAATAAGCCAATGTATGCAAAATACATATGTAAATCATCTTAAGATTTATTGAATTATCTGCAGTATTTTCAATACCACTCCCTGCTGGAGAGAAGTGAGAGCAGAATGTAACATTTAAAAATATTTATTTCACTTTAAAAATGTTGTAGATTATTTACTGCAAAACTAAGACTTATTCTCTAAATCTGAAAGCATCTGGCATTACAATCCTGATTGCACACCATGTTTAAAGCAAACGTTTCCAAGTTAAATCATTATAACTGCTAAAAAACACTTACCAATGGAAAACTGGAGGACAGATGCTGTTGTTGTATTAAGGCCTGTGGTAATCTACAGAAAAAGAATACATAAAAATAAGACAAGATAGGAGAAAGAGAAGAAAGATGCTGGGAGGGGTACGGGGAGGGGAAGAGTTAAAAATGAAGAAAGAGGAAATCCATTAACAGAAGTTGCATTTATCCAGTTGTTAGTTCATTTTATCAGTGTGTCCAAACACAGATCTGTTTCTTGTTCCCCTGTGGGGAATAAATAAGTGAAATCCTGACTTGGGGATGGACAGCATATTTCTTAATGTCCTTTCATAAACTGTTTTTAATGGAATCCAGCAGGTTATCTTGTGAAGGCATTTAACAAGGCTCCTCTCCACTCATTCCACCGTCTCCCCTCCATCCTACCATATCAACAGATCTGTGACCCAAAGAGAATGTAGCAAAAAGGCTACCAAACAAAAATTGGGAGATAAATTAAGAACAAATAAGCAGAATAAAATTATTTTGAAAAAGAAATAGAACTACATAGCTAAAGGTCATAGGCTTTCTTTGTGGAGGGGTGTGATAAAATGCTTTAAAATTGATTGTAATAATGGTTCCATAACTTTGTAAATAAACCAGAAGCCTTGAACTGTACACTTTAAAAAATGTAGAATCTGTGGATTATTTCTCAATAAAACTGTTAACCAAAAAATGAAGAAAAGAAATATAATTATGGACCTAGAAATAGTCTTCTGACAAGTTTCTGCTACTTTTCCTTAGTTTCATGAAGAAGCATGCTTAAGCAAAATTTCCCCCTTCTGAAAGAAGAATGGTGCTTCTTTAATTTTAACATTTTTTTTTTTTTACCCTTTAACATTTTTTTTTATCTGACCCTTTCATGGGTCAGAGCAGTAACTTTGACACATACCAGCTCAAATGAGACGAGAATTCAGGTTCTCATTTTGCTGGGTTTTGAAACTCTGTACACTACAATATAGGACATTTCAATGACTCCACCCTATGCAATAGAAAGCGGATAACTCTTCACTGTGGCAGAGGCAGGAGGTTGTCTTACTTTTGCTTCTTTTCTTTTTGTTGTTTTGTTTTTTCTGAGACAGAGTCTCTGTTGTACTTGGCTTCTTGTACGTCTTAATAACATCTTTAGACATATCCCTGCACTTTGTTACCCCTTATAGGACAGAGTCCACAATTGCAGAAGGGTCAAGTGCGATACAATTCACGAACAGCCGTAGGAAATGAGTGAGCAAGCCTCTTGTTCTGTTGGAATTCCGTCGAGATGTGAATATTAAAAGATCGGATGCATGTGAATATCAAAATATCTGTATCATGACTTGGAGAGGTGACTGAACATGTGCTTTAAATACATGGCTATAAAGCTACTGCTAGTGCATTAAATGTACTGAAGAGTCTTACTTATCCTGATGGTGTAATAAATGATGCTTGTGTCACCTACTTGATCAAGTTCCACAGCCGTGACCTCTGCTAGCGAACAGCAAGTTGTGTGAAATATTGCCAAATTTCAAATTATGTGTGCTAACTGAGGGTGAACCTAGACTTTGATTAGTCACTGATTCTAATTTTTTTCACCAGGGAAGCTTAGGACTGGTTGACTCATTTCTTTACCTTTACCCATTTATTTTATTAGTAAAATATCAGCTACAAGAAAGAACAGGGAAGATAAGGGGGAAAAAAAAAGAAGCACTGCCTATGAAATGTATTCTGAAATCTATTCACCTATATCTATACTTGAGTATTATAAATACAAATTATACCTGTATTTATAATTGGGTATTACAAATTATTAATCTTGAGTTCAAATGTGAGTTATTAAGCCTTTATATTTGACATTCTGAAACAAAAGTTGCCTTTAAAGAGCTTTTGGTAAATAATATGGTTAACTATGACTGCCTGAGACATAACTTTTTTCTTACCAAATCTCTCTTAAATTATTAAATGTACTCAAAACTACAGGAAATTAGTATGATAACTAAATGAATCAGAAGAAATCACTGTAGGACAAAGCTGTTCATTCTGCACTTTTTCTCTAAAATTTTTTATTGGGTTTGATATTGTTTTAGTCCAAACTCACCCTTGTAATTAAAATGCATTTCCAAATATGTGAGAATAATTCAGTAAATAGGCCTGGCCCGGAGGCTCATGTCTGTAATCACAGCACTTTAGGAAGACAAGGCAGTAGGACTGCTTGAGCCCAGGAGTTCAAGACAGCCTAGGCAACATAGGGAGACCTCATCTCTGCAAACAATTAAAAAAAATTAGCTGGGTATGGTGGTGCATGCCTGTAGTCCCAGCTCCTTGGGAGGCTGAGGCAGAAGGCGGGAGGCTGAGGCAGGAGTCTGAAGTGGGAGGATGAGGTCAGAGGATCAGCTGAACCCGGTAGCTCAGGGGTACAGTGAGCCATGATGGCGCACCTGGACACCAGCCTGGGTGCCAGAGTGAAGCCCTGTCTTAAAACATAATAGTAATAATTTAATAAATAATTTCTTTTTTTAAAATGGAGGGTAACATAACTCATTTCATTTTAAATTCTGAGAGCATACTTTTCCTTTAAAGGAGTGAGTAAATGAATTCCTTTATACCTTTATTTTATGCTAACAAAATGAATAAAGTTCAGTGTCACCACCTGAAATACAGAGACTTCACTGGGTTAAATAAAACCCAGTGAGGGGTGCATGGCATAGCAGTAAAAGGAACAAAAACTTGTGCCATGTCCAGGTAACAGTTGCTGCCACCTCTCACTGACTAACTTCTCCTGATATGAAATGGTTTTTTAACTACATTCACAAAAATAGAGATCCTCTTTTTAGCATTTTAAAAGATAAAGCCTTAGCCTACTAAGGTTCTTTGTTTGTGGTTCTTTTTCTTACAACTTCAGGAAGAATGGGTTTTATGAAAAATAAGAAGGCATACTGTTTAAAAAGTGATGTTTGGGGGCTGATAACGTTCATTAGTTCTCATGCACAACAATTTTGACTGGATTCAGTCATAAAGTACCATGCAAATGTTTGGATTTTAGTAAATATTGAATATAATGTTAACTGAAAACTGAATTCCTCACTTTTCATTTGATTGATCTGTCTTCTATAAACACAACTTGGGTACAATATATATTTTTGCTTTGGGGACACCAATACAATATAAAAATTATGAAAAATTAGAAGTTAGTATAAAATGTGGACATCATCTTCATCACTCTCAATCTGTTTTATTTTACTCCCTTTGAATCTCACCATACAAATTCATCTTAGGAAAATGCTTACAATGGAAATATAAAAACTACATGCTTTCTTATTTCCTAGATGAAGATAATTATTTTGAATATTTTCCTTTTTAGTTGAAAGGCTAATCCTACATTAATTATAAAACACAATTCAAAATTAGCCCACCGAATATGTCAACTCTAATGCTAAATAAACAGGGATATAGTGAAACAATGAGGACTAAACATACAAAGGATTAAATAATACTTCAGTTTTATGCTATGAAAATATGAATTTTGGCATTATATTCTTAGATATTTTTATTTCCTATTAACCAGTGGCAACAAAAATAACTTGCTAAGCATTTCCAGGAATATTACTAAATGAGACACCTTCTAAAACAGGCATTTAGTCTAAGCTCAATTAACTACAGTAAAAAAATTAAATTTGGTAAGGTTTATAGATAATTAATTCTGTCATGGTATATTATCTAAAATGTACTAGCAAATCTATTTTTTCAAGAAAAACTTCACCACCAGAGTCATACTTCTCTGCAGGAATATTACAGCACTTGTGAGGCTTGAATTATGAGCACCTATTATTTTAATTTGCATCCAATTAATTGTTTGTGTTGTAATTTCAACTAAAAACTCCTCAATTCATCAATGCTCTGAAGCTTGTATCTTTAATAAATTAAATGTATCTGTTGGCATGAAAGGGGTATTTAAGCAGCATAAAATAAGAACCATCTTACAACAATTAATTGGCTTTCACATTTTGATAACTAAATCTTCTTTTAATTGCCCATCTTGGCACCCGCCCCCCCAACAATTTACATTGGAAGTCAGTCTTTTGACAACTTTGAAAGTTAATGATTTTTAAACACAATTGTGACAGAAGGGTGAAAAATACAACCTATTATCAGAAGCCCTCTGAAAAGGAAGATATGGGAAATAAAAGAACAAGCATTAAAGCCAAGCTGCAAAGCAGAAAAGTAAAGTATAAGAGATAGTACAAGAAGAGTATTAGGGACAAAGGAATTGAGACAGGATATAACATAACAAGTGCTTTTATATTGTTTTTCAAGAAGGTAAAATGAAAGTAGTTTTCATGCCAGAAAGAATTACCAAGTTAACAACAACAACAAAAAAGGCTCATTAGCTGCATGCTGATGGCTAGTAGTTTCACTTCTTTCCTTTTTGAATGCTCATGTTTCATTTTACATATGATTTGGCAAGCAAAAGCTACTAATCAATCTAAAGTAAAGGAAAATAATCTGCTTCTAAGTAATATGACATGAATCAAAAATTTTTTTAAAACTGGTTTATTCAGGGTGCTCTTTCACTTAAAGAAAAATCCATCAGGTTCTTCTGTGGCTATGAACCAAAGTTTTAAAATAACGTGATAAAACTGAACATCTAACAGTTTTGACTTGCAAGGAGAAAATAAGGACAATTTTAAGAGCACGGCTTTATAGGAGAACTTAGAAGGTCATAAACTGTTTATTATGTATATTATAGCAAATACTCAAATTTTTAAAAAGCCATCTAATCATAGTGATGCTCCATGTTTAATGAGATCCACTGATGCTGACAATTTTGTCATTGAATTACTTATTTTTACATCTGAAAACAGGCCATAGAATCGCCCCTTCCAATTTTAAGATATTTGTAATAGGACTCATAAATCATATTTGAATTTTCATCTGAACTTTAAGAGCGTAAGAAAAACTTTTGTTGGCAAAAAGCTCAGTAAATACTGTAATGGAATAATGTACATAAATAGCACATACTTACCAGTTCTCGTGGACCATATGGTTCACAGAAGGTGACAGCATTGCCATGCATAATCGCACCACACTGTTCTCCAGTCTCACAGTTGTTACATTGAACCCTGCAGGAACACAGAACACATTCCCAGTCTGAGAACTAAGTAGCACATGTGGCTTACTGCTCAGGTAAGAAGAGATGTAATAGTTACTGCTACTCAGCTCAAATCGCCATTTCGAGGAAAGTAGGGGTATTTTGTATTATAATAAGGTTAAGAAGATCTGAAACCAGAAAGACTTGAACATAAATCTCAATTCTTTCAGTTACTTACAGTGGTGGGCAAGTTACTTAACCTTCCAAAGTTTCAGTTCCCTCACCTGTAAACGAGGATAACAATACTGACCTAAATACCACATAGTTATTGTGAGGATGAAATGAGAGATTATATATAAAACTCAGAGTACAGAACCAATGTCACAGCAGGTACTTAATGAAAGATGATATTATAATCAGTAATTATATAATATATACATGCCCAATACAATGACATTTGCAAGTATTAAAAATAAGCAGAGTAATATCCACTTACATAAAAACTTGTATCTCTGAAATTAAAAGGTGTTTTATGCATTTTAAACATTTTTCTTTGGAGTTATGGTTAATGTAAATGTTTAAAATGACTGTCCTCAGACAAATCTGCATGTATACATTCCACCACGCTAAAAACAATGAAATCAGATTGTATTTAATCCATGTATTAGTATGATATACACACAAATTCTAATTCAAGCAAATTTTGGATAGTGAGCTATTATGCTAACTTTGCAAATAACGTAATTAGCTCTTATCTTTATTACTATAAAATGAAGTGGTTATTAAAATCTTAGGACAGGATCTCAAAAATGAATTTATTCATATCTCTATCTAGTAGAGATTGAATACACAAGGTATGTGTATTCTGGATTTGACCTTGTATATTTACAGTAACATTTACAATTTTCTGCATTGTGACATGTCAACCTACAATCATTACATTCCTAACATGTAGAAAGAAAGAGCTATGTTTCCCCTGTCTGAACCTCAAACCACATGAGAGCTGTATTTCATGCAGAAAGAACATTTTCAAAGACTTTCACATTCCAGGTGCCAAACACTGCAGAAAGGGCACTATGCCCTTTGTTTAGGAGATTATTGTATTATGCCCTTTCAGCCGTTTGTTAATTTTAGAGAAAAGGAGTAGAACACCCATCCAAAGAGGAAGAAGACAAAAGTGTGAAAGGAGCCCATAAAGCCAGGAGGCAGAAACACTGCACGTCAAAACTTGGCAAAGAAATCAAAGTTCTTCCTCTATGTTTACCACATTGATTAAATGTTATTATTCCAATCTTTTGAGCCACGTTCCCACACAAAAGATCAACAGTACCAAGTGTTTTTAACAGATTTTAGAAAAAACATAAACAAATTTGATACAGAATTTGAAATGTTAGTATCTCATAGCATCACAATTCTTAGGAGATTCAAATCTTCCCTTGGTTACTGTGAAGCAAGACATTAGAAGAGACACAACAGTAGCTTCGTAAGGACAATAAACCTGTCTCTTGTTCATTAGGGCATGGTCCTTTTGAGCACATTGTATTCCTGAAATATTTGTTGAATGAATAAATGAATATAACACAACTTCATAAATATAACCACTTTAAAGGTCTGAGGTCTAAATTAACTTAGAATAGTGCCTGGCACATAGTAAGCATGATGCAAGTGTTAGCTATCATTATTGCTAAGAATTTCTCATGGATTTCCACCATTTTCTTCTACTCCAGAAACTTACATGAGGGTTTTTTTTTTTTTTTTCCCATAGAGACTGTATTATGTGAATGACTTCTTACTACTTTTCTAATTCTTGTGATCGTGATAAAAGTACAGTGAAGTAGCACAAAATTTATAGTAGGCTTCTTACTTTAGTGAGAGATGAAGATTATTTGGCCTCCAAGTCATTGTGAAATGGCTTAAGAGAAACATCAAGTTTGACGGAGAAAAAAGTAAAAGAATGTTCAAATCTCACAATGGCTATCTGCAATTTGTCTCCAGCGACTCTGAACTAAAAGTGTCATTGTTGATGTGAAATTTGAGGCCTGCTGCTTAAACTTCTATAGCAATTATTTTGTCTATAAATATTGCTCAGCAGTTTCCAAATCAACTATATATCAAGAAAATATCTATATATAATATATGTATTATAGGCCCCCTCCTTCCATAGTTTTGCTTAAACAGAACTCAGCTAGAAACTGGATAACTGTATAAAAGTAACGGCCTACAGCCTGGAATTAGAGAACCAGTACTTAGATAACAGATGTTTGATGTCTTTGGAGAATCACTTCTATGTAGTAGAATAGCAGGGGTTAAAACAAACAAACAAACAATAAAAACACAAGAGAAAAGAAAACAGATACAGCTATTCTTCCCATTGAACTCAACAATCCTCTAGACCCTTCTCTTCTTCATTGTGCTTTATATCTCCACAAATTTATAATAAATGGAAAAAGGCATTGGTAATCCTGCTGAAGAAACTAAAAGATTTATAATGATCAGATATTACCCACTGTGTGGCTGCTACCTCCAGAAACAATGGCTTCACCAAGGACTGATGGGACAAATCTGTCAGATTTCTGCCAAGGTCTTTTAAATGTCCTTTACTTGAATTTCTCACAGTCTGACGGGGTTTGTCAACATAAATTATTTTAATTTACCCTGAATGTCCATCCCTCTAGGAGGTCAAATTCAACCCTCTCTTAGATGCCAATGGTGTTATTTATTCATCCATCATTTATTAATTCATTCTTGATTTTAACAAACTTAGGTTGAGGGCTCATAAGCACTGCACTAAGCTTTAGTGATACAAGGACCAAAGAAACACTTGTCTTTTCTTCCAGGAGCTTACATTTCAAATGGAAAGGCAGAGAAGTAAACAAAGAGTTACAATAGAGGGTGTCAATGCAACGATAGCTATTTATTGCATTCTACGATGTATCAGACACTCAAATGCCTTTTACTCTCTAAGACAGTTATCAGTGTCTTATTTTACTAAGGAGAAGATTTAGCTACAGAGAAGTTAGGCATTTGCTCAAGGTCACATGGTCGTGAAGCTGCAATTTGAACCTAGAGTTTGTAATCTGGACCTAGAACTTGCTACCTCCAACAGCCGTGACACTTGTCATTGCTCTTCACTCATAACAGGAGCATACACTGGTTGCGATGGTACCTAATGTAGAGACTGGGGAAGTAAGAGAAAGCGTCCAAAGGAGATGGTCCCAGAACTGGTCCTGACTGAGAAATAGGAGTTACTCAAGCAGGAAAGAAAGATGAGTGTGTGATAGGACACATGGAATGCAGAAATTATGACACACAGCTGGACTATTAGTTCAGTGGGTCAGTATGACTGGAACCACGTTGATCCAAGCAGAAAGGCAGCAAAGGATGTGGCTAGAAAGTTGTAACCAGCTCACAAAGGCTTCATGCGCTGTTTACCATGTGATAGGTGCTGATAGAAGCTCTACAAATAATGCCTCAATTAATTGATACAAAATCCTCTCCATTTTTTATCTCCACTTAGACAATGCTAGAACTGAGATTTAGAAATATTAAATTACTGCCCAAGGTTACACAGCTAGTCAATTGCAGAACTAATTATTTTGTTTCCAAAGTCATGTGGCAAATCCCTTTTAGAAAAATTACTATCGCAAATTATGGGCTGGAGGTAGACAAGACTGGGGACGACTAATGTAACTCAAGTAAGATACAATGGTGCCTTGAAATAAGGTGGGATGGAGCAAAGTGGACACCCTCTACTGCTCTATAAAAACCTAATGTAAGCCACATTTGTCATTTTCCACTTCTAATGGCTGCATTAAAAAGAAACGAATTAATTTTAACAAAGTGTTTCATTTAACTCAATATATTCAAATTATATTTTCACATGTAAGTAATATAAAAATTATTAATTACACTGTTTACATTTTTAAATACTGTCTTCAAATTGTGGGGTATATTCTATACTTACAGCACATCTCAATTCAGACTAGCCACATTTCAAGTGCTCCACAGCCGTTCGTGACTAGCGTCTACCATGTTGGACAACACAACTCTAGAGAATTAGAGGGCTTGGAAACTGCCTGCTTTCTGGTTACACTCAGAATTGGAGATGATCAGCTGAACTTTCAGAGAAAGGCGATTGGGACTGATAGGACAGTTTAGGATCTAGTTGAAATCATGGGAGTGCTTATCTTTAGGGGCCTGGGGATAAGGGAGGATATACAAAGTAAAAAGAGAAAAGGTTCAAGAATGAATCCCTGGGGAACAACCAGATTGCCCGTGGTCTGGTTTCTGGAAAGCTCTAACCATCATCATAATCCTTCAGTGTGTATCAATCCAAGTGTATCTCCATTTACTTCTCCATGATTATTGGTGGTGGGGTTCCTTTCTATGCATATTCTTAACTAATCTGTGCTGCCCATTAAGGTGATCTTCCTAATATTTTTTCTACCAATAAAGTTAACTATTGTACAACTACACATATGAATGCCATTATGATAAAGGGAAAGATAAATCATAATTTCATGTTGAACACAATGATCCTGATGGAGACCAGGCAAGACAGTACAGAGGGCAACTGGTGGTCATGGCTTCCAAGAAGAGAATAGTGACCCCTGCCAGAAAGATGAGATGAATTTTAAAAACCTATGGATATAAACAAACATTCAAATTCCAAGAAAAATAATTCCTGGCTCACCCCAGAATTTGAAACAATACTTAAATGCATAAGTGCTCTTTCAGTCCTACCCTCCTCACTTTCTCAGAATGCCTCTGTGTCTAACAATTTAACTTGGTTGAGTGGAGTGAGGTATTTAACCCCCCAAAATTTTCTCTGTGAAGACCACAAGTAATCTGAAATTCTACTCTTCCTTTATGGAAAAGTTCTATGAGTTCCTAAGAACTAGGATTTGATTTGCTGGATAATGAGTGGTTCAATTTTCTTTAGGCTCAGTGTAAAACAAAAATAAAAACAAAAACAAAAACTGCTGTTGTTTATTGCTGACATGCAAATCTGTAACCTCACAATTAAATGTTTTCTACTTTCTCATTTTCTCAGGAAAATGTTGGGCTTTGTAAAGTTAGGTAACATACTCTTCAGAGATTTGTGGGAAGAAGGAAGTTTTCAATAATCCCAGTTAAACAGACTTCTGTTGTTCAACTTAAAAAGGAATGTGACCTTCCAGCCTAAGGATTATAAATGAATTGCTTCTCTGCCTAATAGTAAAAGTAATACTAAATATTTCTCTAATCTAAGAATGCTTTTCCCCTTTTATATTTCCCAATATGAAAAACAGAACACAAGAATCTGCCGGATACCT
The DNA here is from genome assembly GCF_002776525.5 of Piliocolobus tephrosceles. Classification (NCBI taxonomy): domain Eukaryota; kingdom Metazoa; phylum Chordata; class Mammalia; order Primates; family Cercopithecidae; genus Piliocolobus; species Piliocolobus tephrosceles. Next base: position 96,341,055 of record NC_045441.1, read on the forward strand.
TGGCGTATCATATGGATTGTCCACCTCAAAAATATATTTTGCCATGAACGATATGATAAAAAGACATTTTAAGGGAAATACCAGCAATCCTCAAAAACCTTTGAAAGCTTGAACTTATTAAACCGTCTCTGAACCAATTTATCACATGCTTAGGTTCCACATGAAGCTTATCTATTATTTGAGTTTACAGATCATCAAGTGAGAGGGGACTTGAAATATCACTGCATCTCACCATTCCCTTCTGATGATGAAACAGGACTAGAATTCAGGTTGCCTGATTTCTTGTCCAGTATTGTTTCCACTCTGCCTCACGCAGCTAGTGAGGGAAAAATTCCAATTCTATAAAAACAATGTGCATTTCAAGGAATGTTTGTCATTTTTACTGTGAACATTTATTTTGAACATTTACAATAACTTTTCTTAAAAATTATTTTTTCATTTATAGGATAATTTTTTTGTTAATAAAAAAGTATAAAAAGTAGAGAGATGAATGGACTACTTCATAAAAAACATTAAGAGTGAATTCACTGGACTGAAGTACATGACAATCAAATTCAGTACCCCTTTGGCTATATATATTCTTAGATAATTCATCACAATCTATTTCATATGTACACTATCTCTTTTTTCACTAACAAAATTATAAAAGAATCAGCAAATATAAAGACTGGTACTTGCTGACCAAAAAAACTAGGATCAAACCATAAACATAAAAGAAAAACAAATGCTTTGAACCTGGGTTTTGTCTTCCACTGTAACAAGCTCCTTGGCAAATCGCAAGCTTGTTATTTTGGTATTAGTTCTCTATTTTTTGCTATTTATTATTCAGGTGACTGTTTTTTTCGAGGGACAAAGAATTACATGTGATGATACCTTTGAACAGTAGAGAGTATACTTCTGAAGATATAACTGGGCTTTTTAATCCTGATTTTTAAATTATTAGGCATGAAAATATGCTCAACCACCATTCATCGGGCACAGAGGAAGATGAGGTGAAATGTCCCTGTAGTCTGGGGTCCCCACAGAGCAGTGACTCAGATGGGCTCTCAGGATGCAGGAAAGAGGAGGATGAATAAGAAAATTGAGCTCCTTTGCACAACCAGAGATTTATAAATGGTTGGTGGTGACATCATCCTGATAACAGTAAATAAATATTGTTTTCTCAAGAGCAGTCTAATGGCATGACTCATTCTTTTTAGATCATAGTGAAATCACTCAGTCTGTAGTCAGGTACTCTGCTGAAGCAAGTTAATCACCTGGAAACTCACTGACAATCAGTTATCATCAAATTCTCATTTGAGATACATGTAATTTGTCCTCAAGACCAAGGACATCATATTATCTCTCCATAATGTATTGCCACTGAAGGGGTCAGTGTCTGATGATCAGCTCCACCAGAAGCAATCTGACATTCTATAAGCCTGTATTTCTGAGCCACATTCACCAGCATTTCCGAATGGAGATATTTGGATAATTTTAACTTTTGTTCTGATTATTTAAAGGTTCTTTAAAACTGAAAAAGGAAAAGAAAAGTTTCTTGTAATTTCCTGACCCAAAGATAATGTGCCTGCAACCCCAGGTACAGATCACACTGCCTGTGCTAACAAGAATCTGAGGTATGCACTTGCAAAGCAAGGCCAGCTCAAGGACTGATGAATTCATCAGAGTAAAAGAGATCTTGCCGGCCATTTGGTAGCTGGGCTGTCAGCTGACTTATTCTGAGACACCAGAACTCTTTGTACCTTCCATTCAAACCTCAACAACCAAATACTCAACTTCTGACCATATTTTACAATATAGATAATGTTTTATAATAAAACATTATACTTGTAAGCAATTTACATGATCACTTTCAAGAAATGAAAGATCAAGCTTATTTTTTAAAAAAATCCTATTCCATTTGTAAATGTGGAATCTTTTTAGAGAAACAGCAAGGAAAGTTCATTATATAAGACTGAGAATAATATTACCTTCAACTATGTCATGTCTTTTTTTCTAAGGAGCTAACACATGCTGTAAATGTGAAAATGACAAACTCCATTTATAGCTCATTCTTTCTCATTACTTTTCACTGAGGAAGGTAAGATAACTCTTCTTATTTCACTAGGGAGTTAAAAAATTGATCTCTTCTTCGTTAACAGGTGCGAATGACAAACGTTATTTAGGTTAAAAATAACACCTCTAAAATATTACTACTGCACACAATATTCTGACCTCCTACTATGGTAAATTGCACTACATGCTGCTTGAAGAAATATTTTCTTACTTGTTTCAAATGTACTTGACATTTAATTCCTTTGAGTGAGCTCTTGTTTTTGTCACCTAAACCAGAAATTAAACAAGGAAGTAATAAACCTCTAGATTCACACCTTATTTTATTAGTTGGACACCCCCTGGTTAACCTTTCTATTGTAGATGAAACTTTTCCCCAGAGCAATTACATCATGATAGAAAAAGGGAAATGAGGGGGAGGAAGCTAGCGAGGAAAGTTAGAGGAGAGTTTTGTAATAAGAGAAAAAGGTTATTAACGAAAGAGAAGAAAAAGTAAGAGAGAGTAGAAAGTGGTGAAGAAATCAAGAGGGAGCAGGCTAGAGAAAAAGCAGAGATTCACACACGATCAAAATAGTGAACCATTAAACTCCAAATATTAAATTATAATTCCATAACCTGAAAATGCACAGATACACTAGAGGTTCTGGCAAGGGTACGTCATCAGAGAAAATATTTATTGTGTTTGATTTTTTTTCATCTATTCACCATTTCCTGTAGCTACTTGCTCTTGAGAAAATGAAAGGTTTATGCTCCCTTTCACCAGCACTGTCTTTCCGGCTCACTGCCCATGGGCATGTTGGATACTGAGCACAGTGGAGATACTTTTATTATCCTATTTATTTCTCCCTTGTTTGTTCATCAGTCTTACTTCTTTCTGATTACCTAGAAACTCCACTTACATTGTAGTTCTCACACTTGGCTACTAAATGGAGGAGTCCTCTTTGTTTTTTATTATTTATGGCATGGGGGTTGTCCAAAATACTAATGAACTATAAAGTGGTTTTACTGCTTGCTTGACTTATTTTCATTTATGGGCTAAGCTATTATTAAATAAAGCTCCAGTTAGAATAATTCACCCATCATCTTGAAATCTCAGTATTTTTACACTCGTTGTTCAGACAATTATTTTTCTCAAAGGAATGTTAGTAAGCCAAATCACCAGTCTTTTTCCTGATTTCATATTAATTGCTCCAAAAAATTGGTATTTTCAAGAGAATACCAGATGTGGCAGAGTCTGTGATTGCTATTTCCCTGGTCCTGTAATATTGTCATTTACATATGAAAATGGAAATGTTCTAGTCTTGTCTTGATTCTAGCAATCCAATGCAATGCCAACCATGGCTTTAGCTTCCTTTGTTGTACATTGTGGGCCTTTCTGTTTCATTATCTAACTGATGGAGGTCTTCTTGTACCACAGGATCTGAGACAACTTTATTTGTGACTTTCTTGATGTTTCACATCTCTGTTGGCATCACAACCCAGTATCTAAGATGCTATTTCTGAGGAGTAACTCCTATTCTTCCCTGATCGCTGTTGAGTAGGGCATCTCTGCTATTATTATTGTTCTATCATTGTGCTGGAGGGGAAACATCTGTTGTCATCTAGTTGCCATTTATCATTGTGTTTTTTAATAGTTCTACATTTCCCACTAGAACATCAGAGCCTGGTGATATTAGAGTCTGGATGCCTTCTGTGATCTTCAGAAAGTAAGCATTAAAGGGATAACTTAAATAAAACACAGATCCTCTCTGACTTTGTAATTGCTTAGAGGGTAAAACACTTCTTGAGAAAACTAGAATCCATTCCTGTTTTAGTTCCTTTGCAGTCTCTCTTTCTCTTTCTCAAGTTACGAATCAGAAATATCTCCTATGTCTTATTTTATTCATTGCCTTTCTTCTTATTATTGAAATTTTTACTGAGGAAAATTTACACACAGTGCAATACACAGATCTCAAGTTCTGAAAATGCATCCATCTATGTAATCCACATCCCCTCACGATATAAAACATAATCATCACCCCAGAGAGGTGCCTCATGCTCTTTCCCAGTCAACTCTCTGTCCCTGAAACAACTACTGATCTTATTTCTATCGTGTTAATTTTGCCTAATCTGGATTTCATAGAACTCTTGGGTCTGGCATCTCTCCTTCCTTCTTTTTTTTTTTTTTTTTTTTTTTTTTGAGACAGAGTCTCTGTCACCAGGCTGGAGTGCAGTGGTGTGATCTCGGCTCACTGCAACCTCCACCTTCCAGGTTCAAGTGATTCTCCTGCCTCAGCCTCCCGAGTAGCACTACGGGTGCATGCCACCATGCCCAGCTAATTTTTGTATTTTTAATAGAGATGGGGTTTCACCACATTGGCCAGGATGGTCTCGATCTCTTGACCTCGTGATCCACCCGCCTCAGCCTCCTAAAGTGCTGGGATTACAGACGAGAGCCATTGCACCTGGCGTGGCATCTTTTCATTCAACGTAAAATTTTTGAGATTCATCCATGTCGTTGCAACTGTCAATAATCCATTCCTTTTTATTGCTGAATGTTAATAGTATTCAATTGTGTGGATGTATCACTGTGTATCCATCCTCCGGTTGATGAACATCTGGGATGGTTCTAGTTTTTGGTTCTTAGGTATATTTATTTTTCAAAAACTCAAGATTTTCCCCATTCACATAAAATACTGGCAGTGTTATTCTTACAATGCAATAAATTAATTCATAAAGAATCTATGTATATGTGGTCGATGTTCAATAGTAGCTGCATAAGTAAAGTGTTAAAAAAATAGTAGCTGCATAAGTAAAGTGTTAATAAAATAAAATGTATTTGTGGTCCCTTACATTCTCCTGAATTTAGTTATATGAGGTTTTTCTTCCCATTTTGTTGGGGGAGGTTTTGGAGGGTTGTTGCTGTATGACAAAGGCACTATTGATGTCCTCTCTCATCAGTAGTGCAGACACATTGAACACATATGCTAACAGCACTCGTAAAGTGGTATTCATTCATTTGTGCTCTCCCTCACCCTCTTGGGTTCAATGGCACATTGGAATTGATGCAATTTGTGTTGAGCTCCAGAGGTATAGCTGCTTGTGGTTCAGGGTAAAGTGTAGAAGCTTCATTCTCATCAAGACTGAGCTGCCATTATATTCACATGAAGGGATTTTGTTACTCTCTTCCCTTAAAACTTTACTTCTCATCTCTCATTCAAACAAGTCAATCAGAAGCCACTGGGGGAGTGGGGATATGGAGGGCCACTTCCCTAGCAGAGCCCCAGAGAGATCTAGGAGGCAAAGAGTAGAAGGAATCTATGCTCTGCATCTGAGGGAGGCAGAAGGACCAGAGTTGCACAATTGCACACCAGAGTACAGCACAGAAAAGATGCCCATGGCCTAGGACTGGGAACAGCAGAACAGTCTCCATGCCCTCAGGCTGGGCTCAAAACAGAACCACTGCTCGGTAACAGTGGTGAGGACAGGGACAAAGCCGGGCTGTGTGGACTAGTCACCAGACTAGATGAGATAACGCAAGATTCAGTGGATATCTGCAGGAACGGATAGATGGCTGGGGACCAGAGGTGCATCCTCATTCTATCTTCTGCCTTTGCACTAATAAGACACCTGACATTAAGCTCAAAAACAAAAACAAACAAACAAAAAAAAATAGAAGATGACAAGCCAGAGTTGACTGAAATTAAGTTTCCACCAACATGGCAGGAGGAGGAGAATATAAAGAAATTAGGTTGGGTTACGGAAGAATAAAGAAAGTTTTATTTCTCTGATACTCAAGTTTCTGGACAGAATTCATAACTGCTACACTTGTATAAGCATAAACAACTTCCAGAAGGACTCAAAGAAACTATTACCCAAGTTGTTGACCCTGGAGAAAGAATATAGGTCTAGTGTGGGAAGGAGGCTTATTTTTACTGCTTATATTTTTGGATTATTTGAACCTTTAACCACATAAATTTTTAAATTTTTGAACAATTTCAAATATTCAAACTGAACAGATAGTACATTCGATATTGAGTTGACATAAAAAGTTTCTTATTTCTATTCCAACTGCCATAAAAAACTTGAAAGAGTAACTTACCTGTTACCTTCATTCATAATAATATCATTTTATGTTCTTCATTTTTTATATACAATACATGAGATAAACTTGAATATTAAAGAGTTATGTGAAATAGAATTAAAAGTTGAATTTATTAGGTAAAGTTAATGGAAGTAAATACTTTGTGAGCGTTTTAACTTTTAAACTGACCTACCTCTCTAAGACTGTACAGACATAACTAGTTTCTTAATTTCTCTTTTGCTTAACAATAAGAAGTACAGAGTAAATAATTCATATGAAGCTTTGAGAATCCCATGGGAGAAATATGTTCTTATAAGTAGCACAGTTTTTCTTTTGAGGGAAATTATTCGGTGGTGTATTGATTATGGGAATTTGGCTAAATGCAGCATACCCCGGAACTTTGCTTCTATCTGGTGGTGTGTGGCAGTGGCATAGGGACCGTGTCGGCCACAAGGATTCTATTTTCCATACTGTTACAAAGCTGCACTGGGTTTCTGATTCTTTTCTGGGGTAAAGAGAATCAAAGACAATGTTATAAGGGACAAAACTCATGCGACAAAACATGTAGCAAGAAAATAGAAGCTTTGGGAGAGTTAAAACTGCCTATCAGATTCCAAAACAAAGTAGGGCTTTGTTAGTTTATTGGAAATATTTCATGGGGATATCTGATTTTACTAGATGCTTGTTTCTGACTTTAGGATGTTTACGTTGGCTTCTAAGGGGTTCAAGACATCGAACACTGTATTTTTCCCTCCTTTATGATGCTGCTGTAATGCTATTTTGATCTACATATATTCCATAGATTTTATAATATAAATATATTTAATTTGGCATTTGTTTTTTATGAAAATGCGGGGAAAGGAAGACTTGGGGACTCAGTTAAATACATTAGGTTAAAATTATTTTAATAATAACAATGTTTTCATCATATCTGGGCTTAGAAGAGACAAACAGTCCAATGTACGAATACATCACAAGAGAAAGAAAAGGAGGATGGGAGGGAAGAAGGAAGAAAAGGAGGGTGAGGGGAGGTAAAAGTAGGAGAGAGAAAGAAGAGGGAGGAAAGGGAGAGGAAGAGAGGAAAGAGAGAGAAAGGGAAGGAAAAAGACAGGCAAGGAGGGAAAGAGAGGAAGGGAGAGGAAACTGACGTGTATTGAGCACCTACAATACACTAGACCTCTTCATACTGAAATATTAACACAATGCTGCAAGCACGGTATTTGCCTGCTTTTACTGCACAGAAACAGCTCACAGAGGTGAAGCCGCTTTTTGCTTTTCTCAAGGTATTCATTTGGCAAGTGGCGTGGTCAAGAGTCAAGCCAGGGTAGTCTGACATCAAGGCCTCTGCCACCTTTTGTTTAACAGAACAGTCATCTCTCAAATAATGACAGTTTCACCGTTCCCTACTCACACAGTTTTTTTTTTTTTTTTTTTTTTTTTTGTATCTTAAAGAGGCTAAATGAAGGAGACTGGGCAATAAGGGATAAAGTAAAATTACTCCGAAGCATATCTGATAAAATGCAGAAGGATTCGGCTTTTCGGCTTTTAAAGATAAAAAAGAATTGTTTTAAAAAGTAGGAACAACTTTTTTTTTAAAAAGGTAGGAAAAACCACAGCTTAAGTAAAAGAGACATAAAATCCATAACTTTGGTCAAGAAAGCATCTATCAGATCAGACATGAAAATGGGTGAAGAAAAAATCAATCACACGTTATTGATTTAGAAAACAACAGAATTTGTACCACGTAACAGTCACATTTTGTATTTGTCAAGAAAACTCACTGAAGAAAATGAATTAGCTTGACACAAATGAATTTGCACTGAAAGAATCAAATCATATGATAACATCTATATTAATGGAATATAAAAAAGCAAAATGTCAGAAGTAAAAAACTTTCCCTGGGTAAAGTGGTACTTAGAAAGGTTTTTTTTTTTTTTTTTTTTTTTTTTTTTTTTTTTTTTTTTGGCTTCTTATGAATAAAGATTTTCAATTTGTTTTAAGAAAATTTATATTTAGGGAAGCAGAGTTCTATTGACAAACTGTTTCTTTAAGTGGCATATAAACTGTAAGACTTTATGACTAGACTTTCTGGCTAGCCTGATAATATTTTTTCTATATTTATACTATCTAGATCTATATTTCTTTCTAGAAGAGAAATAAAAGTTTCTTGTGTAATATTGAAGCCTCAACACTCTACCTATATGTCCTCTTCAACTCTCAGGTCAAAGGCAACTTTCTCCAATAAACTCCCACCAGAGTCATCTCTGCTTCCTTTGGAATTCCTCTAGTATGTTGTCTGTTCCCCTCGGTCACATTTAAGGATTTCTATCCTGTACTACAAGATTTTTAAAGATGTAGTCTTACTGTCTTCTCTACTAAACCGTACATTACTTGAGAGAATCATACCTCTTATTAATTACTATAAAAATAAAATGATTATTGCTAAATATTTGTTAAAAAGTGAAAATAAGACAGAAATGAATATCATATGCTGACATTCAAGGATGAAATGATTATTTTCTTTTTAGCCTTATCATATTGCTTGAACTTAATTTACATTAGAGTTTCTAATTTATCTTGAACTCTTCTGTCCAAACAAAAAGCATTTAGTATAACAGAAAATCCAAATTCAGATATTGTTCCAAATGATGCAGACTGATTTTCATTGTAACTCTGGGTCAATAGATCTATTTCTTCAAAGTCAGCAAAAATGCAACAAATTGCCAACAAATTCAGGCATCTATTTATGTATTAGACAAGTTTTTAATGAGTGAGTTTTGGTTCATTATTTATTTGCCCTCAAAAATCCCACAGAGTTACACTTAAACAGCTTTTGAAGGAGAGACTGGAGGATACATAATGAGTTGACCTAATAATTTAGAAATTATTTGGAAGTATGACTCAAATCATTTGTCATTTCAGATAAACCATTTCCCTTCTTTGCTAGGCATAAATGAAATTATTAGACATATAATAGCATAATATTTTCTATGTAAGGATACTGCAAAACTGAAAAAATATCTAACCACACCCACAGCTTTGAGGAGCTCCTGGATTCAGTTCTTAGAGAAGTCAAATAATAGACATTATATGCAGTCTACATTAAGCCCAATTCTATAGCTTAACAAGTCTCACTGATACCTAGCACTAAAGATCAATTTAATTTTAAGTAACTGCTCCTTAAGGGAGCAGTCAGCATCATTTGTTGCATTAAGCAAACCAAAGTGAGGAATGTTTCTGTAACTTACCATATATTTGGATTTAATTGCAGTTGGTGGTAGGAGTCAAAGTCATCTCGCAGGATAATGCTGTCACTATGTATTTCAGCTAAAAGAAAAAGGAAGTATTTAGGAAAGAAATATACTACAACAGTATATTTAGCTAAACACAAGTGTCAACATGCTGTATTTATGAAGAATAATGTATTTTAAAACTAAATTTTAAATGGGCAGTTGATTATACTTGCTTTGTCCCTCAAACTACTAAGGGACAAGGGTAAAAAGCTCTGCAGTTTAGACACCTAGAAGTTGGGAAAACCAAAGACCTTAAAAGGAAACCTATGA